>NW_026124130.1:12500-30610 GCF_025177605.1 Cucumis melo
CTTATCGAGGCAATAGTATTTGCTTCGGGAGATACGCTATTCAGGCACTTGAACCCGCTTGGATCACATCGAGACAAATCGAAGCCGGACGAAGGGCAATGACACGAAATGCACGACGCGGTGGAAAAATATGGGTACGTATATTTCCGGACAAACCCGTTACACTAAGACCCACAGAAACACGTATGGGTTCAGGGAAAGGATCCCCCGAATATTGGGTAGCTGTTGTTAAACCAGGTAGAATACTTTATGAAATGAGTGGAGTAGCCGAAAATATAGCCAGAAAAGCTATTTCAATAGCGGCATCCAAAATGCCTATACGAACCCAATTCATTACTTCGGGATAGAAATGTAGAATCAAAGGAAAGCGATCTTTGTTTAAGATGAAAAAAAAACAATTGCAGATTTATTTTTTTTTTTTTTGAAAAACAATATTTCTTTTTTTTTTTTTTACTTCGCCCTTTGCATTGAAAGAAAAGATTCCAAAATAATATGATTCAACCTCAAACCCTTTTGAATGTAGCAGATAACAGCGGAGCCCGAGAATTGATGTGTATTCGAATCATAGGGGCTAGTAATCGACGATATGCTCATATTGGTGACGTTATTGTTGCTGTAATCAAGAAAGCCGTCCCAAATACACCTCTAGAAAGATCAGAAGTGATCAGAGCTGTAATTGTACGTACTTGTAAAGAACTCAAACGAGAAAATGGTATGATAATACGATATGATGACAATGCTGCGGTTGTTATTGATCAAGAAGGAAATCCAAAAGGAACTCGAATTTTTGGTGCGATTGCCCGAGAATTGAGACAGTTAAATTTCACTAAAATAATTTCATTAGCACCTGAAGTATTATAAAATGAGACAGACCGTGAGATAGTTATACTATTTGAATGAAATTAATTAGTAGATTGTGTATCACGTATATACCTTTTAAAATTCATAACTATTTAATAAAAAAGAATGTTGATTAGATCAAAAATTTAAGTAACCAATAATTTTCGTTTATCATGGGTAAGGACACTATTGCTAACATAATAACCTCTATTCGCAATGCTGACATGAATAGAAAAGGAATGGTTCGAATACCATCTACTAACATCACCGAAAACATTGTTAAAATACTTTTACGAGAAGGTTTTATTGAAAACGTAAGGAAACATCGGGAAAGCAACAAGGATTTTTGGGTTTTAACCCTACGACATAGAAGAAATAGGAAAGGACCATATAAAACGATTTTAAATTTAAAACGGATCAGTCGACCTGGTCTCCGAATATATTCTAACTATCAAAAAATTCCTAGAATTTTAGGCGGAATGGGCATTGTAATTCTGTCTACTTCTCGGGGTATAATGACAGACCGAGAAGCTCGACTACAGGGAATCGGCGGCGAAATTTTGTGTTATATATGGTAATCTTTATGATATTCGAATTATACACAGAACTTCCCTATTTGTAAAAAAAAAAAAAAAAGAAAAGAGGTGGGTTTATAGTTTATAATACGACTCCCCCTTGATTAATTGATACTTTGAAGGGTGTTTCGTCTGGAATGAAAGAGCAAAAAAGGATTTCTGAAGGTTTAATTACTGAATCACTTACCAATGATATGTTTTGGGTTTGTTTAGATAATGAGGATCCAATTCTAGGTTACGTTTCAGGAAGGATTCAACATAGTTTTATCCATATACTAGGTAATAGAGAGTCAAAATTTCAGTAAGTTGTTACGATTCAACCAGGACCAGAAGGCGTATAATTTATAGACTACGAAACAAAGATTCGAATGATTAGGTGAAGTAGTCTTTTCACGTGCAATATTCTTTTTTTTGTAGGGAGATCCAATTCGAAATAGAAAATTTCAAGAAACTTATTTTCTTCCAATAAGTAGATTAAGGTAAGGAATAAAAAATATGAAAATAAGGGCCTCCATTCGGAAAATTTGTGAAAAATGTCGCCTGATCCGTAGGCGGAGACGAATTATGGTAATTTGTTCCAATCCGAGACATAAACAAAGACAAGGATAATCTTTATAAAAAAAAGGACCCCTAAAGGCCACCCACAATATATACATAAAAAGAAATTAAAGGATCCGTTTTGACATGAAATGGATATATCCATATATCTCTGACTTAGATTTATGAGATGATAAAATATGGCAAAACCCATACCAAGAATCGGTTCACGTAGAAATGGACGTATTAGCTCACGTAAAAGTACGCGTAGAATACCAAAGGGCGTTATTCATGTTCAAGCAAGTTTCAACAATACAATTGTGACTGTTACAGATGTACGGGGTCGGGTAATTTCTTGGTCCTCCGCCGGTACGTGTGGATTCAAAGGTACAAGAAGAGGGACACCATTTGCCGCCCAAACCGCAGCAGGAAATGCTATTCGGGCAGTAGTGGATCAAGGGATGCAACGAGCCGAAGTTATGATAAAGGGCCCCGGTCTCGGAAGAGATGCAGCATTAAGAGCTATTCGGAGAAGCGGTATACTATTAAGTTTCATACGGGATGTAACCCCTATGCCACATAATGGCTGTAGGCCCCCTAAAAAACGACGTGTGTAAAAATAAACATTGAAGAGAAATTTCAAGAGAAATAAATAATTCAATGATTTTATCAAAAAATATTACTATGGTTCGAGAGAAAATCAGAGTATCGACTCGGACACTAAAGTGGAAGTGTGTTGAATCAAGAGCAGACAGTAAGCGTCTTTATTATGGACGCTTTATTCTGTCTCCACTTATGAAGGGACAAGGGGATACTATAGGCATTGCGATGCGAAAAGCTTTGCTTGGAGAAATAGAGGGAACATGTATCACACGTGCAAAATCTGAAAAAATCCCACATGAATACTCTACCATAGTCGGTATTCAAGAATCAGTACATGAAATTTTAATGAATTTGAAAGAAATTGTATTGAGAAGTAATCTGTATGGAACTCGTGATGCGTCTATTTGTGTCAAGGGTCCTGGATGCGTAACTGCTCAAGACATCATCTTACCACCTTCGGTGGAAATCGTTGATAATACACAGCATATAGCTAACCTAACGGAACCAATTAATTTTTGTATTGAATTAAAGATCGAGAGGAATCGCGGATATCATATACAAACGCCAAATAATTTTCAAGACGCAAGTTATCCTATGGATGCTATATTCATGCCTGTTCGAAATGTTAATCATAGTATTCATTCTTATGTAAATGGGAATGAAAAACAAGAGATACTTTTTCTCGAAATATGGACCAATGGAAGTTTAACTCCTAAAGAAGCACTTCATGAAGCCTCTCGGAATTTGATTGATTTATTTATTCCTTTTTTACATGCGGAAGAAGAAAAAGAAAACTTCCATTTTAAAAATAATAAACAAAAAGTTACTTTACCCCTTTTTACTTTTCATGAGAAATTGGCGAAACTAAGAAAAAAGAAAAAAGAAAGAGCATTAAAATATATTTTTATTGACCAATCAGAATTGCCTCCTAGGATCTATAATTGCCTCAAAAGGTGCAATATACATACATTATTTGACCTTTTGAATAATAGTCCAGACGAACTTATGAAAATCAAACATTTTCGCATAGAAGACGTAAAACATATATTAGACATTCTCGAAATGGAAAAGAATTTTGCATAAATTTGAAATCCATTGGATTTTTGTTGTAAAAAAACTTTATAAAAAAAAAAGACGAAAATGAAGTTTGAATCTTTAACAGAATCCGTATACTCAAAATAAATCAAAAATTTCATTAAATATGTGTATCTAGGGGTAATTCACTTTGAAGCAACTATTCCCTAGATACACACATCGTGATATTTTATTTATTTCACAATTGAATCAATTTAAAAAAGCCCTAAAGTTAGGGATTTATCAATCGGTAATGTTGCTCCAATACCCAACCAAAGAGCTACTGCGGTACCAATCAAAAAGACGGTTGTCGCTACTGGACGACGAAATGGATTTTGGAATTTATTGACATTCTCCAAAAATGGTACAGTTAATAATCCCGCCGGTACGGAAACCATTAAAAGAACACCCAATAACTTATTTGGCACTGTACGAAGTATTTGAAATACGGGAAAGAAATACCATTCCGGCAATATTTCCAAAGGAGTTGCAAATGGATCTGCGGGTTCACCAATCATTGATGGTTCTAGAACCGCTAAGCCCACGTTACATGCAATAGTACCTAGAATGACTACTGGAAAAATATATAAAAGATCATTGGGCCATGCGGGTTCTCCGTAATAATTATGACCCATACCCTTAGCCAATTTAGCTCTTAATACAGGATCATTCAAATCTGGTTTTTTTGTTATTAGGATAGGTGAATTATTATGGATCCATCCCCCGAAAGAACCGGACATGATAATTTTTCATCATCCGGCTCGAGCACAAATCAAACGAACCAACTGGATCCAGAAAAAAAAATCGATATCTTATCCAAGCATATATAAAATAAATGAGTGATTCAATGTAAGAAAAAATTTAGCGGATTCCGTTTTCAAGAGTTACAATTATCCATTGCAAGGAATTAAGTTCGTACAGATAAATGCTCAATACCCAAGTAGGCTTACAAAGTTGATAATGTTCAAGTGCTTTCTGGGTCGTCTCAAACCTTGCGATGGGGCTTTAGCCCCCAAAAATATTGATACTTTTTACATCCAAAGGATTTACTTGTTACTAATAGAGTCTAGCCTATGTTCTTCTTTAGATCCCTTGTTTCACTCCGATAGTATTATAAATCGAGTCAATGCAGAGGAAATGAATGCATTTTCATACTATTAAGTAAGTGAAATAGATAAAACATAATCTGTATTATGGCATATATATCACCTATTCTAATGGATCTTACGGAGCCTGGTCATGCACGACATGGTCAAGTCTGATCATGGAAAAGATTCTCTTCAAGCGAACCAGCCTACCCTCTGTATGGAGCTTTCGCGGTGGTTGGAATAAAGACACATTTTGTTGTGAATCCCAATGTGGCAGATAAAAAGACATATATCTACACGGTCCAATCAATAGTTCAAGTCACACACTCCCATAATCCATTTTCTCTTCGAAGAATTCCCTTCAACTATTATTGAAAAATAACGAATAAAATTTCGTGGAGTTGAAGGGAAATATCCAAATACATGTCTTATTTTTCAATAATCCATATTTGCAGCAATGAAATACTCTTCTTCCCCCCTGAGTAATCATAAATAACTAATTACAAATCTATGATTTCTATTCTCTATAAAGGACCAGAAATGCCTTGCTTACGTATCATTGGGAAGTGCATTAACATAAATACGGCAGTAAGAAGAGGTAATACAAAAGTGTGTAAACTATAAAAACGAGTCAAGGTAGATTGTCCCACACTAGCACTTCCGCGTAATAACTCTACCAAAGGCGACCCTATTACTGGAATAGCTTCCGGTACACCTGTTACAATTTTGACTGCCCAATAACCAATTTGGTCCCGAGGTAAGGAATAACCAGTTACACCAAAGGATGCGGTCAATACAGCCAGAACCACACCTGTAACCCAAGTCAATTCACGAGGTTTTTTAAATCCACCAGTAAGATACACGCGAAATACGTGCAGGATCATCATTAAGACCATCATACTTGCCGACCATCTATGAACTGATCGGATTAACCAACCAAAATTTGCTTCCGTCATTATATATTGAACAGAAGCAAAAGCCTAGTAAAAAGTCATAGCAAACCCCGTAGCTACTTGTACTAAAAAACAAGTAAGCGTAATTCCTCCTAGACAATAAAATATGTTGACATGAGGAGGAACGTATTTACTAGTTATATCATCTGCAATCGCCTGAATTTCAAGACGTTCTTCGAACCAATCATACACTTTATTGAGATAGGTAAACCAAGGGGGACCCCCCTCTGAGAACCGTATATGAGAATTTCGTCTCGTACGGCTCAAACAGAAACACCCAAATACCGCTCGTAACGGATATGTGTACTAAAAAGTTTCAAACTTCTTAATGCTATGATTCAATTTTTTGTATCAAGATACGAAAGAATCAAAATCCGAAAAGTCTTCTTTGTAGTTATAATGCCCAAATATCAAGTCGGCTCATTCATAGTTATATTGATCATTAGGGGCCTCTTGAATCTTCTATTTACCTATTTTTTTTCTTTGATTTGTATGTAATGCGACTTTACTCTTGTTTTCTTTATTATTGATAGGAATTATCTTGTTAAGACCCTATGAATCAATTAAAACCTTAGATTCAGACTAGAACCCACGATGATTCAATAAAAAACCTTCCAAAAAAAGTTCAAAAATTCCCTGAGTAAGAACCCTTGGATTATCACTTATTCAATGCTTATTCAATGACTGAATATAATGAAAAAAGCTAAAGAAAGGTTTATCCTTTAACCAAAATAAGTAGAAACGAAAGAATAAATTTTTTTTATTTATCACTTCTAACTCTTGTTTCGGAGTCCGGCCACGAGGTCTGATAAGTATGAATCATAGTTCTAATATTTGTTCTAATATTTTGGAATCTATTTCATATATTCTGTGCTCCAGATACTAGCCTAGACTGAATATCCAACGAGATCAAATCATCTTCATCAAGATGACCGACTTCTTCTCTGTCGTATCCATAGGATCAATTCTAACAAGTCACACACTCATATTCCGGAAATACAGAAAAAAATAAATTCCACGATCGAACTACCAAAAAATAGTGGGCTAAAAAGCAGAAACCTACATACTTTAGACTTTCCTTTTTATTGAAAAGTTATTTAGGGGTTCTTGTGAATCGAATCTAATTGCTTGAAATTCCGTCCAGTAAAATGGAAGAATTATAAATCTCCAAAATAATACATAGGAATATCGCAAATAAACCCATCGCGACACCCATTAAAGGTGTAGTTCCCCACCCAGGAGCCCACTTTACCATATTCCGAATTCAATGGTTTCAATAAATCCCCTACAACAGTTCGTCTTGGCCCAGATCTAGAACTATCGTCAACGGTTTGTGTAGCCATAAATAATCCTATATTTTTTTTTATTCAGTGAGATCTGTTGACTTTGTATACCATTCCGTTGTAAATAAATGATCTTATTATAGATCCATTGTGGTCTTGAAATTATATAATAATGGAAACAGCAACCCTAGTTGCCATCTCTATATCTGGTTTACTTGTAAGTTTTACTGGGTATGCCTTATATACTGCTTTTGGGCAACCCTCTCAACAACTAAGAGATCCATTCGAGGAACACGGGGACTAGTTGAAGTAATGAGCCTCACAATATTGTGAGGCTCATTACTTCAATTGAGATAATGAGAAATCATTTTGCCTTTTTAGTTGGAGTTGGAACTTTAGGCGGTTCGCGAAAAAAGATAGCGAAAAAAATTATTCCTAGAGTCGAGACTAAGAGGAATGTATAAACCAATGCTTCCATAGATTTGATTTCGGTTTACAATTATAGCTTCCATACCTGTTTAATTGGGATCTTTTTACGGATAAAAAAAAGACCAAGACAAGAGTCAAAGAAATGAAAAGTAAGCAATCCGAATAAAGATTTATCCGGTACCCTATCTATGTCAAATCAAAAAATAAAGGAAAAAAAGAACAGAGCAATCTTGTATCAGACTAGACTCTTTTTGTAGTTGGATCTCCAAGTTTTTGGAATGCCCCAAATTCTACTTGAGCGTCCAAATCTGGGTCAATACCAGCAAAGACATCTCTGAACAAGGTTCTCGCACCATGCCAAATGTGTCCGAAGAAGAAGAGCAAAGCAAAGGAAAGCATGCCCAAAAGTAAACCAACCCCTTGGACTGCTACGAAAAACCCCATCGGATTTCAAAGTAGCACGATCTAATTCAAAAATTTCACCCAATTGAGCACGTCTAGCATATTTTTTCACAGTAGCAGGATCACTATAACTGACTCCATTGAGTTCACCGCCATAGAACTCAACAGTTACACCGACCTGTTCAACACTATACTTCGATTCTGCTCTTCGAAAAGGAACATCGGCTCTAACAATTCCGTCTCCGTCTACCAAAACAACCGGAAATGTTTCAAAAAAAGGTCGGCATACGGCGTACAAAAAGTTCGCGCCCTTCTTTATCTCTAAAAACAGGGTGTCCTAACCAACCAACAGCTATTCCATCCCCGTTGTCCATGGAACCCGCTCTGAATAATCCACCTTTTGCGGGATTATTCCCGATATAATCATAAAAAGCTAATTTTTCAGGAATTTTAGACCAAGCTTCTGATAAACTTTGATTTTCGGCTAACCCGGTACTAACTCTTCGATATATTTCTTGCTGGAAGTATCCCTGATCCCATTGATAACGAGTGGGCCCAAATAATTCAATCGGGGTAGTTGCTGAACCATACCACATAGTTCCAGCAACAACAAAAGCTGCAAAAAATACAGCAGCGATACTACTGGAAAGGACGGTTTCAATATTTCCCATACGTAATCCTTTGTATAGACGTTGGGGCGGACGAACACTAAGATGGAATAGGCCCGCTAATATGCCCAATGTACCTGCTGCAATATGATGCGAGGCTATTCCGCCCGGAACAAAAGGATCAAACCCTTCGACACCCCACGCAGGATTTACGGCTTGTACCCTTCCGGTTAATCCATAAGGATCGGATACCCATATTCCCGGACCATACAATCCGGTTACATGAAATGCACCAAAACCAAAGCAACCCAACCCTGAGAGAAATAAATGAATTCCAAAAATCTTCGGCAAATCCAAAGAAGGTTTTCCTGTACGTTCATCACAAAATATTTCTAGATCCCCAATACACCCAATGCCAGATAGCTGCTAAGAAGCACAATCCAGAAAACACAATATGTGCTCCGGCCACACCTTCGTAACTCCAAATACCCGGATTCGTTATAGTCCCTCCTGTGGATACTCCAACCCCCCCCCCATGAATTGGTTATTCCTAAACGAGTCATGAAGGGTATAACGAACATACCCTGTCTCCACATTGGATCAAGAACAGGATCAGAGGGATCAAAAACTGCTAATTCGTATAGGGCCATTGAACCGGCCCAACCAGCAACTAGAGCTGTATGCATTATATGAACAGAAAGCAAACGACCGGGATCATTCAATACAACGGTATGAACACGATACCAAGGCAAACCCATGGAAATACCCCTTTATCAAGGAAAAATAGACACTATGTAACTTTATTGCACTGAAAAAAAAAACTATGCTACGGACCTCCCCTTTTGAGGGGATTATCTTGGCGAAAGGATTAATATTTAGTCTATTCTTTTAGTAATAATGGAACAATTCGATTCTATTCGTAGGAACAAAAAGAAGCAGATCTATTTCTATACTCGATAAGTACCAATACGCAATGGTAGATGGGAATTGATCCTATTTTATAGGAGTGAATGTATACATACTTGTTCATCATTCAAAAACCTATTCGGGAAGAAGTTTCCCTTATTAATTCTGTTTTCCTTTTTTATGAACTTATTAAATCTATGTATAAAATATGCTAAAAGATAAAATCTGATAAAGGCCCATCTTATTTATTAAGACAATAAACCCGTTGTTACGCTTCCACATCAAAGTTAGCTATAGTACTTAATTCTTTTTTCTTTGCTTTAATGCCTATTGGTGTTCCAAAAGTACCTTTTCGAAGTCCCGGAGAGGAAGACGCATCGTGGGTTGACCTATAGTGCGACTTGTCAGATATATTGGGTCATATGGTATTTCCCCGTTCTCTCCCCCGATCGAGATATCCTCTCTTTCGCCCAAGACGGATTGATTTAATCATCAAAAATTTGGAGCGTGAAGTGCAATTAGATCTATTTTTTGGGGGGTATCCAGATTAATATTATCAATTAGAATAATTTATGGTTTTCTCGGTTGTACTAATAAAATGAAGTATCCAGGCTCCGCTTAGAAAAAAACTCAATTTGGAATCTATCTATTCTATGATTACTACTACTTGTATCATATTCGATTTATCAATAGCATTGATAGAAAACTTTTAATCAATCGAGTAATATGAAGTAAATTGAAAAAAAAAAAAAGAAGTCGTAGCAAAAAGCCATGCTATTGGGGCATTTGTCCTATATGTGCAAATCCAAATCGGGCAGATCTTGACTCGGAGTAGAGCATAAACCTAAAAGAATTGAAGAAGACCATTTTGGAACAAGAAAATGACATCGGAATTGAAATTGAATCTCGATGAAACAATATATCAATGAAAAGTTAGTTCGATAAATTGAAAATTTAATGAATTGTTTTTTTATTTATTGAAATTTATAGTATAGATAAACGACCGCGGGCCAAAGGACAAAACTCATCCATTTTGAAAAAAAAATGGAAGGTAAGAAAAAGCCCCTTCATTAGAAGTTAGAAAGAGTCCTCTAAAGAAGGCTAAAATCTAAACATTGATTCTTTTTTCGCTATTTTTTTTGAACCGTATGCATCAAAAGGTGCCCGTACGGTTCTTAAGGGATACAATTTTATCCTAATCAACCGACTTTATCGAGAAAGATTACTTTTTTTAGGCCAAGAGGTTGATAGTGATATTTCGAATCAACTTATTAGTCTTATGGTATATCTCAGTATGGAGGATGATACCAAAGATCTGTATTTATTTATAAACTCTCCCCGGTGGAGGGGTAATAAGCGGATTAGGTATTTATGATACTATGCAATTTGTGCAACCAGATGTACAGACAATATGCATGGGATTAGCCGCTTCAATGGGATCTTTTATTCTAGTCGGAGGAGAAATTACCAAACGTCTAGCATTCCCGCACGCTCGGCGCCAATGAGTTTTTTTTAGACAAAAAGAAAACTATGCCTTCGCCATATAAAATATTAAGTAATAATAGCATGGCACTTTGAATTCGATATGAGAATTTTTTTTTTCTAAAACCATTAGGTTATGTATCGAAAGAGTAGTATGACGATAAAAGGCATTTCCGATTGTAGGCTGATTTATCGCGGAGGCCTCTTTCAGCGTCACAAACTTTTTTGTTTTCACGACGGAAGACTCTTAACAATATTTCTGTTATGAAAGACTACGAAATATTTATTTTTAAGAAAAAAAATAAAAAAAAGAAACTTTGGGATTGCTGAATAACAAACGAAATCATAAAGCAACGGAACCATCATAGTATTTTGAAATTACTAAAAAAAAGGAAGGGTGGTTATTGGATCATTTACTGCTCTGGGTCTGCTAGATCCTATATTTTCTATTCCTTCGCTGGAAGGTAAAAATGAATTCCATTGTGGAGCCGTATGCACTGCACAAAGGATGCCTGTACGGTTGTTAATCCTATCTTTTTTTTTATTATCTTTGACTCATCATGATAATGATGTAAGATAGAGAAAACCATTTATTAAATCATCAGGGTAATGATCCATCAACCTGCTAGTTCTTTTTATGAGGCACAAACGGTAGAATTTATCCTGGAAGCGAAAGAACTACTGAGGCTGCGCGAAATCCTCACAAGGGTTTATGTACAAAGAACAGGCAAACCCTTATGGGTTATATCCGAAGACATGGAAAGGGATGTTTTTATGTCAGCAACAGAAGCCCAAGCTCATGGAATTGTTGATCTTGTAGCGGTTGAATAACAAATAGCAGGTATTTCACGCAAAAATCCGAAATTTTCGATTTTCTCTTTTTACCGGGGTTAATATATTACTATTAATCATATTAATTATTAATATCGAATATAGAAGTAATTCATAATCATCCGGTTAGGATTGATCTAAACCAACTCATTATGTATGACAATTCAACATGCCAACTATTAAACAACTTATTAGAAACACAAGACAGCCAATCAGAAATGTCACCAAATCGCCCGCCCCTTCGGGGATGCCCTCAGCGTCGAGGAACATGTACTAGGGTGTATGTGCGACTCGTTTAGACCATGGACCGGGACAAAAGAAAGTACAAAATTTTTCCCGTATCAGTTATAAGTACAGTGAATAGGATAGAATGAATGGAAGAAATCCGTTCACTACCGAAAATAAATAAACAAAGATTTATCGTATCCTTTTATTGTGTATCAAATTTATGGTTTCTATTGGTGCAAATCCAATCATCTCTATTTTCAATTTTAGATGAGAAAGAATTCCCCATTGGTAACAAATGCTTATCCATTAAGCAGAGGAAATCCTATTTAACAGAAGGATTATAGCCTTATTCTTCCAAGAACGGACTAAGAGGGTCAGCTACCCAACCAATCTTCATAATTAAATACCGTTACTGTATAGGTAGATCTCGTTGTGAAAGACCGATTACTAGATAATTCATGGGTAGAGCCAAAGAGGGTGAACTGTACAAGTTAACAATAACATTGATGAAATAAAAGAAGGAGCTCCGGTGTATAGAGAGGGACCTCACCGTTTAAGAAGTAACCATAGAAACGAAGGAACCCACTATTTCTTTATCCATTTCTATTTTTATTTATTTACTCTATTTTTGTTTTTTATACCTAGTAAAAATACTATTTCGTATTTTGGGGTGATTAGAACAAAAAAAGAAATAGTGGTCGGGAAGGTTATAGTAGCAAAAGCCCATTGGAATTTTTATTTTATACATTGGAAAAAATACGTTTTGTTATTAATAGACTAGGAAAGGAGAAAGGAATAACTGAAAGAAAGGAAATCCATTAGTTATTCATCAAAGTTTCATTTATTCAATGACTAGAATTAAACGAGGATATATAGCTCGGAGACGTAGAACAAAAATTCGTTTATTTGCATCAAGCTTTCGAGGGGCTCATTCAAGACTTACTCGAACTATTACTCAACAGAAAATAAGAGCTTTGGCTTCAGCTTATCGGGATAGAGGTAGGCAAAAAAGAAATTTTCGACAGTTGTGGATCGCTCGAATAAATGCAGTAATTCGATCTAATAAGGTAGACTACAGTTATAGTAGATTCATACACAATCTGTACAAGAGGCAGTTGCTTCTTAATCGTAAAATACTTGCCCAAATCGCGATATTAAATAGAAATTGTCTTTATATGATTTCCAATGAGATCATAAAATACGAAGATTGCAAAGAATCAGCGGAATGCTTAAAATGGAGTTCTCTGGAGAATGAACTCCGAGAAGGTAGAGTAGAAATTAGTATGATAAAATATGATAAAGTGGTCAAAATGAGCAAATATGTTCAATAAAAAAAAAAACGATTTATTCTTCTTCCACTATTCTTTCTTTTTCTTACGACACGACAATCGAATCTAGATTTTCGGATTTTTCGAACAAAGAATCAATCTGCGGTTGAGTTTGGATTAGAATTTTAATTCAATTAAAGAGTAAGCTAAGTCTATTTATTCCTGGTTCTAAGACCAATAGTTCTAGCGGTCGACTCGCTTCTTTCAAATTGTTTCTCATTATTAAGAAAAGGTAACAAAGATAAAATACGAGCTTGTTTTATAGCAATAGTAATTAAGCGTTGCTGTTTTAAGGTCAATCTATTTACCCGTCTAGATAATATTTTTCCTTGTTCACTAATAAATCGACTAATTAAACTCATGTTTCTATAATCAATTCGATCCCCCGATGGAATCGGGGGCAAACGCCTACGAAAAGATCGTTTGGATTTAAGAAAGAGTCGCTTGGATTTATCCATGGTTTTTTTATTCCTTATCCCGAAAATCCTATTTCTTAATTCTAAATCATTTTAGATCCGATCGAAATAGGATTTGGTTTGTTTATATTTAAATCTAAAATATGTCTAATATATGTAATTTTTCATCTTCCTTGGATTGGAAAAGGGTGACACACAGCCGATCGGTTCGATCTATTTCTTTATCTCCCCATGAATCGTATGTTTGTAACACCGGGGACAGAATTTTCTCAATTCCAATCGACTAGGCGTATTGTGTCGATTCTTTTGAGTAATATATCTGGAAATCCCTATTGATTCCTTATTAACACCGTTTCGAACACAACGAGTACATTCCAAAATAACAGTTACTCGGGCATCTTTACCCTTGGCCATGAACCTCCCTTGGATTTTTGATTCACGCAACTCTTCCATTTTCCGATCCAAAATGAAGAAAAAAAGAAAAATTGGTAACTCGAAATAAAATTATGAAAGATTTCGTTACAATCAAATATTAAAATATAGTAATACAATAATTTCTAAATTTAGAATCGCAGTACAGTTTTTCATTTAAGTATTTTGTATGATATTGTTGCCCTAGCCATCACATTTTCATTTTCGTTCTCACTCTTTTATTAATTAAATTTGAACCTGGCGCCGCGTCCGAGTTTGACTGAGGTTGAATCCATTTTGATTCTTTCTAACTTATTCTAAGTCTAAAAACTCTAAAAAAAAAGAAGGGGGAAGGGGATTAGTCAAAGATATTTGATTGTTTTTCTAATCTTCTTCACCCCTTCCCAAGTCAATAACTAGAATGAAAAAAACGGGAATACCAACGCATCCGGGAATAAACGATTGATCTCGATTAATAGACCCGCTAAAGCCCCGAACCATATAGTACTTACTACCGGTGCCACGGAGAGATATGTTTTTAGATCTCGCATTGAAAACCCTCCTACTTTATAGTAATTTGTAATACATACTGGTATTACATACCATCAAATGTATATATAGTTAATAACCGCTTGTATTGTCCGCGGAATTCCTAATTCAAATTGAAATGTACAACAGTTCAATTCGGTAGATATTCCCTTTTTTATTAAAAAAAATATGTAGCTTTCCGCCCCACCCCAAATATTCATTTTTCTTTACGGCGGATTTAATATTTATTATTTCATACGTATATAAGTCTTTTTATTATTTTTATTATATTTTATATATGATATGAGACAAAAAAGAAGAAATGGCAAGATAATTTGTGTATACCAATGGAGGAAATAAATAAAAAATGTGGAAAACAAGACAGGGATTCTCTACAATAACACTGTAGACCAATTGAAAGGGATGTAGCGCAGCTTGGTAGCGCGTTTGTTTTGGGTACAAAATGTCACGGGTTCAAATCCTGTCATCCCTACCTATTACTTATCTTCTGAACAGTAACGAGGAATCAATTGAGATCCATAAAAATTGAACATACATATATCGAATCAATCTTTTTTTATTTAATTTTATGATATTCTCTATGATAATATATGTATCGAAGATATATTCGGGTTGCTTTTAGTTTGATAATAAAACGCTCTTAGTTCAGTTCGGTAGAACGCGGGTCTCCAAAACCCGATGTCGTAGGTTCAAATCCTATAGAGCGTGATTCGATTCTTGTTGTTGTTAAATCAAAATGATACTGAAATAATTCAACAGAAATCAAAATTTTACCTCCTATAAAGCAAGTAGGGGGTCAATCAAAAAAAAGAACTGTTAATTAATCAAAGGTCCAACTGATCCCCCCCGTCTGTATTGTAAATATGCGGTCACAAATAATCCAGCCAAAGTAATAGGAATTAGACCTAATACGATTCCAAATAGAAAAACTTCAATCATTTCAATTTAGTTGAACGAGGAAAAGGAGAGGTAATATCTATCCTTAAAATATTAATCGGTATTGCCCATGAATCTCAATGACCAAGAATTCGAAATTGAATTGACAAGGTAAAGAACTCTACAATATATAGAATATATTGAATAACACCGAAATCTTTCTTTTTTTTGAATTGTGCATTCAATGAATTTTAATCAAATAAGTCGTATCTTGTTCAGACCGATAAATAGAGCTGAGGTTATAGTTAAAACTGCTAGTAGAAAACCGAAATAACTAGTGATAGTAGGCATGACGAGGCTAAATGAAATACGTTATTTTTATCCATATGTTTATAAAGCACTTCCCTAAGTTTCTATTTTTGAAAGATACGCGGATGGATAAGTAAAAAATACTAATTGAAAAAATATATTCAATTGAAAGTTTTTGATTCATCTATTATTATGATTATAGATGATACTAACAAAAATCTTGTGACATAGGTAAGAAATCAATTCATCATCTGTCTCTCTATCCCGCAATTCGGAATCAAGGGATTCATTGAACAACTCTTGAGTTTTCAAAACAAATATTCTTATTATAAAGAATTTATAAACAATAATTTAATATATAAATCTAGTAAATATATAAATCTATTAAATGGATTCTAAATAATTAGAAAGAAAAAAAAAAAAAAAAAAGAAAAATAATAAATAAACTATGTTGTGTAACTTGATTCCAAAAATGAAATGCTCTTTGAATCGCTGAAGAATGAATGACCTTATAATGCCCTTTATTTATGAAATTGTATTCCCACTAATTAGATTTTATGTAGTGGGTTCATTTCCATAAAATCTTTTTTAAAAAGAAAAAAAGTATCGCACGATCAGATCACTCGAAACTAGGTTCTCCATTTATTCTTATTCTTTCCATATTAAAAACATTCTTCTAATTAGTTGAAGAACGATCGTTTGAGTCTAATATAAAACAATAATGCGTGCATTACGAATATTTATTATTCTTCTATTCGTTGTTCTGTTTCGTTCATCGAATCCTATGTACTACTGTTACTTGTTACTGGACGACTAACCAATTCCTTAAAATAAAAAAAGATTCAAACAAAAATATAACTACAAACACAAAAGAAATATTTCGAGATTTCACGTCTAATTTCATTGAATTTTGGGACTATTAGAATCTGCTTCCTAAATTATTATAAACCAACCAGTCGGATTCACATTTTACCCAATCTTCGCTTTCTAGCCCGAAGCCAATAACCGATAGAATCCTTAATACTACAGACAGGCATTTTCAGAATTTTCTATTGAATGAATGGTATATGATTCTACATCGACAAGCAGCAAGAAAAGAAGAAACAAATTATATTATTTAGTTTTAGTGCTTCATTTTGATACTTATTGTGAAATTGCGTTGCTGCGTCAGAAGAAGGATAGCTATACTGATTCGGTATACTCTAAAAACACCCTCGGTACAATATTGACGATCTTACAAAGATAAAATTTCAGTTAATTTCCATTTACTGATCTCATCTTTTACGGAATCGATCCCCCTTTTGACTGTACAAGAATATGTGGAGCTCGGCATGTCTGGAAGCACAGGAGAACGTTCTTTTGCTGATATTATCACCAGTATTCGATACTGGGTCATTCATAGCATTACTATACCTTCTCTATTCATTGCAGGTTGGTTATTCGTCAGCACGGGTTTAGCTTACGATGTTTTTGGAAGCCCTCGTCCAAATGAGTATTTTACAGAGAGCCGACAAGGAATTCCATTAATAACTGGCCGTTTTGATTCTTTGGAACAACTCGATGAATTTAGTAGATCTTTTTAGGAGGACCAAATGACTATCGATAAAACTTATCCTATTTTTACAGTGCGATGGTTAACTGTTCACGGACTAGCTGTACCTACCGTTTCTTTTTTAGGGTCAATATCAGCAATGCAATTCATCCAACGATAAACCTAATCCGAATTATAGAGCTATGACACAATCAAATCCGAACGAACAAAATGTTGAATTGAATCGTACCAGTCTTTACTGGGGGTTATTACTCATTTTTGTACTTGCTGTTTTATTTTCCAATTATTTCTTCAATTAAATAAAAGAAAATACTAAATAATAGTACGAATTATCTTATCCCATTCGGAAGGATATCATCTCATAATTATCTATGACTGTTTCTGTCTCTAGCACGACCACTTGATGAAATGGGGAGGGAAGTGGGACAAATGGCCGAGACTACTGGAAGGGATTCCTCTTTGGATAATCGGTACTGTAACTGGTATTCCTGTGATCGGTTTAGTTGGTATTTTCTTTTATGGTTCATATTCCGGCTTAGGTTCATCTCTGTAATAATCGGATGAACTGAGTTGGAGACATGAAAGCGTAAGAACTCAACAGGATCCCCCTCAAAATCAGAAAAAAAAGAGGGGGTAGGTCCCGTTGAGCTCTTACTAATTAGAATTAGACTAATTTATTCATATAAATGAAAAAATGGATCTTTCCTATTTTTTCAAAAAACTTCATTTCTTTCTGATTCTGAATTGCTTCAAAAAAAAAAATTGATTCAGACCATCTCTTTCGCGATCGTATCGGTCGATACTTTCATTTCAAAGCGAAAAAAAAGAAA
>NW_026124131.1:5000-12500 GCF_025177605.1 Cucumis melo
AAAAAATGTGTGAGAATTCCGGAAATTGCATATTGAATTCAATGATGCATTACATTAACTAATACATTAGTTAAAATTTAGTTAAAATTAAGTAAATTGAAAATTTTTATTTGAGTAATTCCATTATTAATTAATTTCTATTTATAATATATATAAATTATAAGATAAGAATATTATAAGATAAGATAAGCGGATAGCGGGAATCGAACCCGCATCGTTAGCTTGGAAGGCTAGGGGTTATAGTCGACGTTGATTCATCATTTTGAACTGAACGTCTCTAATTCAAAACCGAACGTGAAACTTTGGTTTCATTCGGCTCCTTTATGGAAGATGGATAAATTCCTAAATTTATAAGATGTAAACAAAAAAAAATACCATCCATAACATCTATGTCAGCCTTTCCGTCTGAATGCATTCAAAAGGACCCGCTTTATAGATGATCCCTATACAAGAGGAGATTATAACAATCTTTCCAGTTATTTATTTCGTTCCCTATTTCTATTTAATATAATCCTTAGGAAAAGTATTTTGTTTCCGCCGAGCTAAAAAAACGATGTCGACGTCTCTAGTAAACCAAAGACATTGTTTAATAGCTATTTTGTTTTGCTTCAATCTCCCTTATACAAAGAAAAAATTGAAGATTTAGTTACGATTAGAAAAAATTCCACCTTTATCCATGGATCCCTTATTCCTTCAATTGGAAGTATTGATCCAATTCAATAAAATTATGTTTCGTAATTTCATGATCCAATTTTTTCAATTTAGAACATATTTTTGGATACAAATCACGAGAATTTTTATTTTTCCTCGAATCTTTCATCGAGAGGTAAAGGATTAAATCCTTTTAAGAAATAAAGTTTTTGATCGGAATATTAATCAACCCGAAGGATCCCTTAACTATTAAGGGATTAATAGAACGAATCGCACTTTTACCACTAAACTATATCCGCTACAATGCAATTATTGTATATAAATGGACCTTTTGTCGAAGACGAAAATAAGTCGTATTAATAAGTAATAAAAAGATCGGATCAGAAAATAATCATGAAAATTTGAGCGTTGACGTATTTTCATCAGGGCCACTAATGAGATTAGGAAAAGAGGACTCGTTTTAATTAACTAATTAACAAGTTTTTTATTCTAGTAAAGTACTAAAAAATAATAATAAGAAATCGAACCTTGATTCTATATCATCTTTTTCTGTATCATAGGAATTGAAATAATAAATCTTCTTAGGATTCTTGTTGTTTCTATTTTTTTTTTTTTCAAAAACATTTTCAAATCAAATAAATAATTTGATCTACGATTTATTGGAACAAAAAAAGCCCGGCTAGGTACTGACCAGGCCAGGCCGTGGAACTAAAAATAAAAAGAAAAGGGCTTTTCGGATGAAATAAACTAAAAAAGGTACTTTCTTTTTATTTATAAATATTTTTATGAATCTTTAATATATTGGTATTATTTATATATTAGGATTGAAGATATCTCTTCTTTTGAGCCCTTATCTAATGAAATCTAATTTATCTAAATGGAATTCCTAATAAAAAAAAGTTTTTATCGATTTGATAGATATCCATCGATATATCTAGATAATTATCTATATCAATATAATGAAATTATATATCTATAAAGGGGTAGATAAAGATAATAAAGAGAGATAAAGAAGGGCTTTTTTCAAGCCTTTATTTTCTATTTTTTATACAATGTATCATAGTAATTATCCTTTTTCAATTTGGGGAGAGATGGCTGAGTGGACTAAAGCGTCGGATTGCTAATCCGTTGTACGATTTTTTTGTACCGAGGGTTCGAATCCCTCTCTTTCCGTTTCTGTCAATTACTTGGTATTTTTTTATAGTTGAGGAAAGATGTGGAATAGATAAAATGTTAAGAACATTTCAAAATCAAGCAAGGAAAAAAAATCTGATTTTGTTATTCTTCACGCCCCGGATTACGTCCCGGGTCATTAGATAGGAATCCGAAAATGAAGAGAGAAACAAAGAATATTACTACTGTATAAACAAATAGTTTGAGAGTAAGCATTACACAATCTCCAAGATCATTTTTTTTTTAAGAGAATAGATTCTCTATTTTAATCTGGTTTGACACCAAGAAATGCAGTGAAGTTATTTCTATAAATAGGAAAAAATTTTAAGAGTTGAGTCCTTGATTACTCAAAATTGGATTTCATACCCACAATTCTATATTGTGGGGGACTCGAAGAGGGTCGTTCAAAGGAAAAAAGTAAGAATAAGAAAATGAGAGTGATCCAGATTTATCATAGCTATAGAATAATTTCAATATTGGATTCAACTTAAAGCTTCAGACTGTATGTACAACTTATCTGATCTTATAACTAGTTAGAATCTTTTTTTTTTTTTTTCTAGTAAATCATGAATTTGTCTCGGACAGTATTAAAAATATTATCGAAAGCTTACAGCAGCTTGCCAAACAAAAGCTAATAGAAAAAAGAATAGAGGTATTACTGGCATAACATCTACTATTGGATTCAAAAAAGCGTAGGCCTCGGGCAATTTGGCGACGAAAAAAACTACTTGAATAAAGGAAAGAATTAAGACAGATACCGATGAAACTTAAGATATTAAGCATAACAATTTTTTTTTCTTTGTTCTTGAAGATAATTGTATTTCTTTTGATTTGATTGAGTTATTAATCCCCTATTATTGCTATGATATAAGGGATAAGGGAAAAATTAATAACATAAAGTAGGTCAAAAAACCTTTCTTTGATTTGAACTCAGCCAATCAAAAATCCTTCAATTCTCAAATAAAACGAGAATAGAAGAAATCCTACTTTCATACAATATCTTAATGGAATTATATGTAATGATCAATAAATTGAGTTTAATTGGATCTATAAACGTATCAAAATCTGAGCAACAATCTAATTTATTCTATAAATATTTGTACTGGAATTGACGACTAAGCACTACCAATATTAGTGTTTATTAGTGTTGAATATAAATGGGGCGTGGCCAAGTGGTAAGGCAACGGGTTTTGGTCCCGCTATTCGGAGGTTCGAATCCTTCCGTCCCAGAGTATGCGTATTATTATTATATATAATAATAGTATATTATAAGATATATGGAAAAATATTCGATATCAGACTATAGATTGCCGTTTTAAACAACCTTATGCTTAAGAGTCTAAATATAGATCGAATGTGATTGTTCTTTATTATTTTCTTATAATGATGCATTTCAGAAATGCGAAAGCCTCTATTATTCTCTATCTCTTAAATGGTTTGTGAAACCCGAGTATTTTTTTTCTGTGGATTTCTGAATTATAAACACGAAGGTCTTGTGTTTTTGGCACTAATGGAATTGAATTAATGGTCTTAAGAAACTTAAGACCTATTTAGGGTTTAGGGTACTAAATTTTAGAGTCAAATAAAAAAAAATAGGTAGGAACAATCGTTTACTCTAGATCTGTTTGACTTTCGCCTTATACAAGATAGTCTAGCACCTCCGAAACTAGTCCAGTCCCCCGTAGGATCCTTTTTTTATTTATGATGCATCTACTCGATCTAATTGGGGGTAGATAGGAGTTAATCCATAACGGAAGATATCAATTTGAATATCTGCCCGAATCTGATTAACAAAGAATCAAGTTACATATGTAACATATTATGTATTTCTTTTCACCTCATTTTTTCGTATGTTTGTCTGTAATGAATAATTGTAAATCCAAGTAACAATTCATACATCTTTTTCACTTTATTTTAAGGAAAGATTATTGAGTCTCTTAAGTTAAATAAACTAGGCAGAAAATGCTGATATGTATGTATTGTTATTATCTATTTTTATCGTTTTATTTCTTTTTTTTTTTTTTATTTTAGATCTATCTAATTGATGGGTTAATCCCGAATATACATTTATTTATCATAATCAAATGTAATAAATCCTTTACAAAAATTTATTCAAATAATATTATAATATAATATTTAGGTAGTAAATTTTCAATCAAGTAAATCTTTTTAATTATTTCTTATGAGTCCTTGGTACTCGAAGAAGTGTTAAACTCGTGAATCCATTCTATGAAGAAATTGAAAAATGGAGATTCTTAATTATTCGTAATTAATTATTTCTTAATTGATTTTATAGAAATTTCAAAAAATCTCTCTCTATCTAGAAAATATCTATATATAGAGAAATAAATATTGCACTCATACAAAAAAATGTTATTGATACAATATATACAATAAAATATGGGTTTCAATAAATTGAAGTATTGCTAAGACTTTTTCAAAAACTACCCATGTCATAAGAGTATAGATTACTATGGACCAACTAACCCAATGACTATACATGATTCCATAAATGAATCAATTACATACCAGTTCCAAGAAATTAGAGGTTATGGTAAAACTTCGTTTAAAACGATGTGGTAGAAAGCAACGTGCGACTTGAAGGACATGATCCACTGTGGATTCTTACACCCACCATTTTATATTATATAGGAATGAAGATGCTCTTGACTCGACATAGTTTGTTCGGTTGCACTCGAGCTCTTTTTTTTTTTTAGGGTTTTTGATGTAAATAGTACATGATGGAGCTCGAGTAGAAAGTATTGATTCATTTATCAAGGGCAGAGATCTAGGGTTAGTGTCAATCAATAAGTTAAAACTACTTCGTAAGTATAGGTTCGGTATACAAATCGAAAGGATCCAATTCGAACAAGTTTCAAATTCAAACATCAAATTGGATTAAAAGTGTATCACACGAGAATCCATTATTTATATGATTCTTTGATAAAAAGGAAATCAAAAAAAATGGTATGTTGCTACCATTTTGAAACGATTAAAGATCACCGAAGTAATGTCTAAACCCAATGATTCAAGGAAAGGATAAAGGATCCCGGAACAAGTAAAAATCTTTTTCAATTGTCTCAATAACTAAACTAGATCAGAATGAAGAATCGAAATAGATTCTAACGGAGACAGGCAAAAATAAAGAGGTTAGAGACCGCTCAATAAATGAAATGCTTAAGCTTAAGGGTTTTTTTCCTTTGCGTGAGAGTTATCCAACTTGAGTTATGGGGATAAGAATGAGTTTTTTTTTTCAAAAGAAAAACAAAAGAATAAGAAAAAAATTTTTAAATCATAGTCTAATTGATTTAATAATCTATAGATCTATTTGACATTAATTAGAATTCTATACATAACTTTGAATTTCCTCGAGCCGTACGAGGAGAAAACTTCTTATACGGTTCTGGGGGGGGTACTTAAAATTTACATCTATCCCAATGAGCCGTTTATCGAATCATTGCAATTGATGTTCGATGCCGAAGAGAAGGAAGATCTTCGTAAAGTGGGTTTTTATGATCCGATAAAGAATCAAACCTATTTAAATGTTCCTGCTATTCTATATTTCCTTGAAAAGGGTGCTCAACCTACAGGAACTGTTCATGATATTTTAAAGAAGGCAGGTGTTTTTACGGAACTTCACCTTAATCAATAACCGAAATTCCATTTTTATTAATGAAATAAAAAAACGAGGGTGTGATAACTTAACTTGTATATAGCTTTGACTAACCTTTTCTTTAGTATTTCCCCCTCTCTCTTGTTCTATTCATACTATACACTTATTACCTTAAAATTGCGTCTTCGCTAATGAAAAAATCGATTTTTATTTTATTGATATAAATTGATCTAAGATGAATAGAAAAAAAATATATCGGGTTTATTCAATCCACAAACCCGATATATTTTTTTCTACTTCTTCCTTAATTTCTTCTTTCGCCTACATCTTTTATGTCTATCTATGTTGATTATCTCTATAGTGCCAATCTAAGTACGTAGTTTTTTTTAATTCTTTTCTATTATTTTAATAGAATTTATTATTATTAGAATATTTTCTCTTATTCTATTTTGTTAACTTTATCTAGTTAAATATAGTTATTCAACTCAAATTGTTATTTCCATTTGTTTTTTATTCATTTATAATTCTTTTGTTTTGTCCATTATAGGCGTTTTTCATTATTCACATTAATATTGACAACAGTGTATCAAACAAATATAATCCGATTGTGTATAAATGAAGCTAGTTATCTCCCTTTCATGACCCTTGCTTTTCACGCACATGATGGTCTCATTGTATTTTTTGTGATACAAAAAATTACTTTTGTGTAAGTGATATAAGAAGTTTTTTTTATTGCAATATTTTGATTACGTCATCTAATTTCATTTCTTTTGTTATTTTGATTCCGATTGTATCTACACAGAAAAATTTTTCATATTTTGGGGTTGCTAACTCAATGGTAGAGTACTCGGCTTTTAAGTGCGGCTAGCATCTTTTACACATTTCTATGAAGTAACAGATTCGTCCATACTATCGGTAGAGTTTGTAAGACCGCGACTGATCCTGAAAGGAATGAATGGAAAAAGCAGCATGTCGTATTAATGGAAAATTCTAGTAATATTTTTACCTTACTAGATTAGGCCAAACTTGTTTGAATTCTTGATGCGGAAAAAAAAGTAAAGTCGGGTCGAATGAATAAATGGATAGGGCACTATGCTCCAATTATAGAGAAATAAAAAGTAACGGGCTTATGTTCTTAATTTGAATGATTCGCCGATCTAATTAGACGTTAAAACTATATTAGTGCTTGATGCGGGAAGGACTTTTCTTATGAGTGAGTTATCCATTTTTTTCTAAGTCCTAACTATTAGTTACTCTACGTTATGAGGTAGAGGGGAATGTGTAGAAGAAGCAGTATATTGATAAAGAGTTTTTTTCCAAAATCAAAAGAGCGATTGGGTTGAAAAAATAAAGGATTTCTAACCATCTTTTTTATCCTAAAATAGAAACCAATTAGATGACAAAAGAAAAGAGAGGATAGAGAGTCCGTTGATAAGTCTTACCTATTTACGAGGTATCTATTATTATTCTTTATTTTACTGTAATACCTTGTTTTGACTGTATCGCACTATGTATCATTTGATAACCCAATAAATCCCATTATCGTATCCCCAGTTCAAATGAAATTTTAAATGGCGGAATTTAAAGGATATTTAGAACTTGAGAAATCTCGGCAACGTGACTTCCTATACCCACTTATCTTTCGGGAGTATATTTACGCATTTTCTCATGATCATTTTTTAAATGGATCCATTTTGTTGGAAAATTCTGGTTATGACAAAAAATCCAGTTTACTAATGGTAAAACATTTAATTACTCGAATGTATCACCAGAATCATTTTTTTTTTTTGTCGACTAATTATTATAACAAAAATCCTTTTTGTGGGTACAATAACAATTTGTATTCTCAAATGTTATCAGAAGGGTTTGCAGTCATTGTGGAAATTCCATTTTCCCTACGATTAGTATCTTCCTTAAAAGAAGAAGAAATCGCAAAATCTTATAATTTACGATCAAGTCATTCAATATTTCCTTTTTTAGAGGATAAATTCCCACATTTAAATTATGTGTCAGATGTATTAATACCCTATCCCCTCCATCTGGAAATTTTAGTTCAAATCCTT
>NW_026124132.1:0-70947 GCF_025177605.1 Cucumis melo
GTTTTCCGGAGGTATAGGTCGGGAAGCGAGCTCGTTGGAGGGAGAACTGTGGTGCGACCCAAAACGGTCCAAAAGATGGCCGAAGCTTCCAACGAGTGGCGAACGCTCGTCCGGTGTCAGAAACCACTGGAAATGCACTTGCAGCGAAGGAAACGGGCTGAGCTCGAGGACTTCCGGTGCTCGTCCCAAGAAAACGCGAGCGGGAATGCCCCCGGACTCAGTTTTCTCGTCCTGGGGTAAAAAGCGGTCCCCCGACGGTTTCTTCCCTTTGCTCCGTATTGGTCATAAGTCTTTCGATCTTCGGGTCTCGTGCTCCGAGGACTTCAACCCACACTCCTGGCATGCTCCCTGACACGTTTTCCGGAGGTATAGGTCGGGAAGCGAGCTCGTTGGAGGGAGAACTGTGGTGCGACCCAAAACGGTCCAAAAGATGGCCGAAGCTTCCAACGAGTGGCGAAACGCTCGTCCGATGTCAGAAACCACTGGAAATGCACTTGCAGCGAAGGAAACGGGCTGAGCTCGAGGACTTTCGGTGCTCGTCCCAAGAAAACGCGAGCGGGAATGCCCCGGACTCAGTTTTCTCGTCTTGGGGTAAAAAAGCGGTCCCCCGACGGTTTCTTCCCTTTGCTCCGTATTGGTCATAAGTCTTTCGATCTTCGGGTCTCGTGCTCCGAGGACTTCAACCCACACTCCTGGCATGCTCCCTGACACGTTTTCCGGAGGTATAGGTCGGGAAGCGAGCTCGTTGGAGGGAGAACTGTGGTGCGACCCAAAACGGTCCAAAAGATGGCCGAAGCTTCCAACGAGTGGCGAACGCTCGTCCGGTGTCAGAAACCACTGGAAATGCACTTGCAGCGAAGGAAACGGGCTGAGCTCGAGGACTTCCGGTGCTCGTCCCCAAGAAAACGCGAGCGGGAATGCCCCGGACTCAGTTTTCTCGTCCTGGGGTAAAAAGCGGTCCCCCGACGGTTTCTTCCCTTTGCTCCGTATTGGTCATAAGTCTTTCGATCTTCGGGTCTCGTGCTCCGAGGACTTCAACCCACACTCCTGGCATGCTCCCTGACACGTTTTCCGGAGGTATAGGTCGGGAAGCGAGCTCGTTGGAGGGAGAACTGTGGTGCGACCCAAAACGGTCCAAAAGATGGCCGAAGCTTCCAACGAGTGGCGAACGCTCGTCCGGTGTCAGAAACCACTGGAAATGCACTTGCAGCGAAGGAAACGGGCTGAGCTCGAGGACTTCCGGTGCTCGTCCCAAGAAAACGCGAGCGGGAATGCCCCGGACTCAGTTTTCCTCGTCCTGGGGTAAAAAGCGGTCCCCCCGACGGTTTCTTCCCTTTGCTCCGTATTGGTCATAAGTCTTTCGATCTTCGGGTCTCGTGCTCCGAGGACTTCAACCCACACTCCTGGCATGCTCCCTGACACGTTTTCCGGAGGTATAGGTCGGGAAGCGAGCTCGTTGGAGGGAGAACTGTGGTGCGACCCAAAACGGTCCAAAAGATGGCCGAAGCTTCCAACGAGTGGCGAACGCTCGTCCGGTGTCAGAAACCACTGGAAATGCACTTGCAGCGAAGGAAACGGGCTGAGCTCGAGGACTTCCGGTGCTCGTCCCAAGAAAACGCGAGCGGGAATGTCCCGGACTCAGTTTTCTCGTCCTGGGGTAAAAAGCGGTCCCCCCGACGGTTTCTTCCCTTTGCTCCGTATTGGTCATAAGTCTTTCGATCTTCGGGTCTCGTGCTCCGAGGACTTCAACCCACACTCCTGGCATGCTCCCTGACACGTTTTCCGGAGGTATAGGTCGGGAAGCGAGCTCGTTGGAGGGAGAACTGTGGTGCGACCCAAAACGGTCCAAAAGATGGCCGAAGCTTCCAACGAGTGGCGAACGCTCGTCCGGTGTCAGAAACCACTGGAAATGCACTTGCAGCGAAGGAAACGGGCTGAGCTCGAGGACTTCCGGTGCTCGTCCCAAGAAAACGCGAGCGGGAATGCCCCGGACTCAGTTTTCTCGTCCTGGGGTAAAAAGCGGTCCCCCCGACGGTTTCTTCCCTTTGCTCCGTATTGGTCATAAGTCTTTCGATCTTCGGGTCTCGTGCTCCGAGGACTTCAACCCACACTCCTGGCATGCTCCCTGACACGTTTTCCGGAGGTATAGGTCGGGAAGCGAGCTCGTTGGAGGGAGAACTGTGGTGCGACCCAAAACGGTCCAAAAGATGGCCGAAGCTTCCAACGAGTGGCGAACGCTCGTCCGGTGTCAGAAACCACTGGAAATGCACTTGCAGCGAAGGAAACGGGCTGAGCTCGAGGACTTCCGGTGCTCGTCCCAAGAAAACGCGAGCGGGAATGCCCCGGACTCAGTTTTCTCGTCCTGGGGTAAAAAGCGGTCCCCCGACGGTTTCTTCCCTTTGCTCCGTATTGGTCATAAGTCTTTCGATCTTCGGGTCTCGTGCTCCGAGGACTTCAACCCACACTCCTGGCATGCTCCCTGACACGTTTTCCGGAGGTATAGGTCGGGAAGCGAGCTCGTTGGAGGGAGAACTGTGGTGCGACCCAAAACGGTCCAAAAGATGGCCGAAGCTTCCAACGAGTGGCGAACGCTCGTCCGGTGTCAGAAACCACTGGAAATGCACTTGCAGCGAAGGAAACGGGCTGAGCTCGAGGACTTCCGGTGCTCGTCCCAAGAAAACGCGAGCGGGAATGCCCCGGACTCAGTTTTCTCGTCCTGGGGTAAAAAGCGGTCCCCCCGACGGTTTCTTCCCTTTGGTCCGTATTGGTCATAAGTCTTTCGATCTTCGGGTCTCGTGCTCCGAGGACTTCAACCCACACTCCTGGCATGCTCCCTGACACGTTTTCCGGAGGTATAGGTCGGGAAGCGAGCTCGTTGGAGGGAGAACTGTGGTGCGACCCAAAACGGTCCAAAAGATGGCCGAAGCTTCCAACGAGTGGCGAACGCTCGTCCGGTGTCAGAAACCACTGGAAATGCACTTGCAGCGAAGGAAACGGGCTGAGCTCGAGGACTTCCGGTGCTCGTCCCAAGAAAACGCGAGCGGGAATGTCCCGGACTCAGTTTTCTCGTCCTGGGGTAAAAAGCGGTCCCCCGACGGTTTCTTCCCTTTGCTCCGTATTGGTCATAAGTCTTTCGATCTTCGGGTCTCGTGCTCCGAGGACTTCAACCCACACTCCTGGCATGCTCCCTGACACGTTTTCCGGAGGTATAGGTCGGGAAGCGAGCTCGTTGGAGGGAGAACTGTGGTGCGACCCAAAACGGTCCAAAAGATGGCCGAAGCTTCCAACGAGTGGCGAACGCTCGTCCGGTGTCAGAAACCACTGGAAATGCACTTGCAGCGAAGGAAACGGGCTGAGCTCGAGGACTTCCGGTGCTCGTCCCAAGAAAACGCGAGCGGGAATGCCCCGGACTCAGTTTTCTCGTCCTGGGGTAAAAAGCGGTCCCCCGACGGTTTCTTCCCTTTGCTCCGTATTGGTCATAAGTCTTTCGATCTTCGGGTCTCGTGCTCCGAGGACTTCAACCCACACTCCTGGCATGCTCCCTGACACGTTTTCCGGAGGTATAGGTCGGGAAGCGAGCTCGTTGGAGGGAGAACTGTGGTGCGACCCAAAACGGTCCAAAAGATGGCCGAAGCTTCCAACGAGTGGCGAACGCTCGTCCGGTGTCAGAAACCACTGGAAATGCACTTGCAGCGAAGGAAACGGGCTGAGCTCGAGGACTTCCGGTGCTCGTCCCAAGAAAACGCGAGCGGGAATGCCCCGGACTCAGTTTTCTCGTCCTGGGGTAAAAAGCGGTCCCCCGACGGTTTCTTCCCTTTGCTCCGTATTGGTCATAAGTCTTTCGATCTTCGGGTCTCGTGCTCCGAGGACTTCAACCCACACTCCTGGCATGCTCCCTGACACGTTTTCCGGAGGTATAGGTCGGGAAGCGAGCTCGTTGGAGGGAGAACTGTGGTGCGACCCAAAACGGTCCAAAAGATGGCCGAAGCTTCCAACGAGTGGCGAACGCTCGTCCGGTGTCAGAAACCACTGGAAATGCACTTGCAGCGAAGGAAACGGGCTGAGCTCGAGGACTTCCGGTGCTCGTCCCAAGAAAACGCGAGCGGGAATGCCCCGGACTCAGTTTTCTCGTCCTGGGGTAAAAAGCGGTCCCCCGACGGTTTCTTCCCTTTGCTCCGTATTGGTCATAAGTCTTTCGATCTTCGGGTCTCGTGCTCCGAGGACTTCAACCCACACTCCTGGCATGCTCCCTGACACGTTTTCCGGAGGTATAGGTCGGGAAGCGAGCTCGTTGGAGGGAGAACTGTGGTGCGACCCAAAACGGTCCAAAAGATGGCCGAAGCTTCCAACGAGTGGCGAACGCTCGTCCGGTGTCAGAAACCACTGGAAATGCACTTGCAGCGAAGGAAACGGGCTGAGCTCGAGGACTTCCGGTGCTCGTCCCATGAAAACGCGAGCGGGAATGCCCCGGACTCAGTTTTCTCGTCCTGGGGTAAAAAGCGGTCCCCCGACGGTTTCTTCCCTTTGCTCCGTATTGGTCATAAGTCTTTCGATCTTCGGGTCTCGTGCTCCGAGGACTTCAACCCACACTCCTGGCATGCTCCCTGACACGTTTTCCGGAGGTATAGGTCGGGAAGCGAGCTCGTTGGAGGGAGAACTGTGGTGCGACCCAAAACGGTCCAAAAGATGGCCGAAGCTTCCAACGAGTGGCGAACGCTCGTCCGGTGTCAGAAACCACTGGAAATGCACTTGCAGCGAAGGAAACGGGCTGAGCTCGAGGACTTCCGGTGCTCGTCCCAAGAAAACGCGAGCGGGAATGCCCCGGACTCAGTTTTCTCGTCCTGGGGTAAAAAGCGGTCCCCCGACGGTTTCTTCCCTTTGCTCCGTATTGGTCATAAGTCTTTCGATCTTCGGGTCTCGTGCTCCGAGGACTTCAACCCACACTCCTGGCATGCTCCCTGACACGTTTTCCGGAGGTATAGGTCGGGAAGCGAGCTCGTTGGAGGGAGAACTGTGGTGCGACCCAAAACGGTCCAAAAGATGGCCGAAGCTTCCAACGAGTGGCGAACGCTCGTCCGGTGTCAGAAACCACTGGAAATGCACTTGCAGCGAAGGAAACGGGCTGAGCTCGAGGACTTCCGGTGCTCGTCCCAAGAAAACGCGAGCGGGAATGCCCCGGACTCAGTTTTCTCGTCCTGGGGTAAAAAGCGGTCCCCCGACGGTTTCTTCCCTTTGCTCCGTATTGGTCATAAGTCTTTCGATCTTCGGGTCTCGTGCTCCGAGGACTTCAACCCACACTCCTGGCATGCTCCCTGACACGTTTTCCGGAGGTATAGGTCGGGAAGCGAGCTCGTTGGAGGGAGAACTGTGGTGCGACCCAAAACGGTCCAAAAGATGGCCGAAGCTTCCAACGAGTGGCGAACGCTCGTCCGGTGTCAGAAACCACTGGAAATGCACTTGCAGCGAAGGAAACGGGCTGAGCTCGAGGACTTCCGGTGCTCGTCCCAAGAAAACGCGAGCGGGAATGCCTCGGACTCAGTTTTCTCGTCCTGGGGTAAAAAGCGGTCCCCCGACGGTTTCTTCCCTTTGCTCCGTATTGGTCATAAGTCTTTCGATCTTCGGGTCTCGTGCTCCGAGGACTTCAACCCACACTCCTGGCATGCTCCCTGACACGTTTTCTGGAGGTATAGGTCGGGAAGCGAGCTCGTTGGAGGGAGAACTGTGGTGCGACCCAAAACGGTCCAAAAGATGGCCGAAGCTTCCAACGAGTGGCGAACGCTCGTCCGGTGTCAGAAACCACTGGAAATGCACTTGCAGCGAAGGAAGCGGGCTGAGCTCGAGGACTTCCGGTGCTCGTCCCAAGAAAACGCGAGCGGGAATGCCCCGGACTCAGTTTTCTCGTCCTGGGGTAAAAAGCGGTCCCCCGACGGTTTCTTCCCTTTGCTCCGTATTGGTCATAAGTCTTTCGATCTTCGGGTCTCGTGCTCCGAGGCCTTCAACCCACACTCCTGGCATGCTCCCTGACACGTTTTCCGGAGGTATAGGTCGGGAAGCGAGCTCGTTGGAGGGAGAACTGTGGTGCGACCCAAAACGGTCCAAAAGATGGCCGAAGCTTCCAACGAGTGGCGAACGCTCGTCCGGTGTCAGAAACCACTGGAAATGCACTTGCAGCGAAGGAAGCGGGCTGAGCTCGAGGACTTCCGGTGCTCGTCCCAAGAAAACGCGAGCGGGAATGCCCCGGACTCAGTTTTCTCGTCCTGGGGTAAAAAGCGGTCCCCCGACGGTTTCTTCCCTTTGCTCCGTATTGGTCATAAGTCTTTCGATCTTCGGGTCTCGTGCTCCGAGGACTTCAACCCACACTCCTGGCATGCTCCCTGACACGTTTTCCGGAGGTATAGGTCGGGAAGCGAGCTCGTTGGAGGGAGAACTGTGGTGCGACCCAAAACGGTCCAAAAGATGGCCGAAGCTTCCAACGAGTGGCGAACGCTCGTCCGGTGTCAGAAACCACTGGAAATGCACTTGCAGCGAAGGAAACGGGCTGAGCTCGAGGACTTCCGGTGCTCGTCCCAAGAAAACGCGAGCGGGAATGCCCCGGACTCAGTTTTCTCGTCCTGGGGTAAAAAGCGGTCCCCCGACGGTTTCTTCCCTTTGCTCCGTATTGGTCATAAGTCTTTCGATCTTCGGGTCTCGTGCTCCGAGGACTTCAACCCACACTCCTGGCATGCTCCCTGACACGTTTTCCGGAGGTATAGGTCGGGAAGCGAGCTCGTTGGAGGGAGAACTGTGGTGCGACCCAAAACGGTCAAAAAGATGGCCGAAGCTTCCAACGAGTGGCGAACGCTCGTCCGGTGTCAGAAACCACTGGAAATGCACTTGCAGCGAAGGAAACGGGCTGAGCTCGAGGACTTCCGGTGCTCGTCCCAAGAAAACGCGAGCGGGAATGCCCCGGACTCAGTTTTCTCGTCCTGGGGTAAAAAGCGGTCCCCCGACGGTTTCTTCCCTTTGCTCCGTATTGGTCATAAGTCTTTCGATCTTCGGGTCTCGTGCTCCGAGGACTTCAACCCACACTCCTGGCATGCTCCCTGACACGTTTTTTCGGAGGTATAGGTCGGGAAGCGAGCTCGTTGGAGGGAGAACTGTGGTGCGACCCAAAACGGTCCAAAAGACGGCCGAAGCTTCCAACGAGTGGCGAACGCTCGTCCGGTGTCAGAAACCACTGGAAATGCACTTGCAGCGAAGGAAACGGGCTGAGCTCGAGGACTTCCGGTGCTCGTCCCAAGAAAACGCGAGCGGGAATGCCCCGGACTCAGTTTTCTCGTCCTGGGGTAAAAAGCGGTCCCCCGACGGTTTCTTCCCTTTGCTCCGTATTGGTCATAAGTCTTTCGATCTTCGGGTCTCGTGCTCCGAGGACTTCAACCCACACTCCTGGCATGCTCCCTGACACGTTTTCCGGAGGTATAGGTCGGGAAGCGAGCTCGTTGGAGGGAGAACTGTGGTGCGACCCAAAACGGTCCAAAAGATGGCCGAAGCTTCCAACGAGTGGCGAACGCTCGTCCGGTGTCAGAAACCACTGGAAATGCACTTGCAGCGAAGGAAACGGGCTGAGCTCGAGGACTTCCGGTGCTCGTCCCAAGAAAACGCGAGCGGGAATGCCCCGGACTCAGTTTTCTCGTCCTGGGGTAAAAAGCGGTCCCCCGACGGTTTCTTCCCTTTGCTCCGTATTGGTCATAAGTCTTTCGATCTTCGGGTCTCGTGCTCCGAGGACTTCAACCCACACTCCTGGCATGCTCCCTGACACGTTTTCCGGAGGTATATGTCGGGAAGCGAGCTCGTTGGAGGGAGAACTGTGGTGCGACCCAAAACGGTCCAAAAGATGGCCGAAGCTTCCAACGAGTGGCGAACGCTCGTCCGGTGTCAGAAACCACTGGAAATACACTTGCAGCGAAGGAAACGGGCTGAGCTCGAGGACTTCCGGTGCTCGTCCCAAGAAAACGCGAGCGGGAATGCCCCGGACTCAGTTTTCTCGTCCTGGGGTAAAAAGCGGTCCCCCGACGGTTTCTTCCCTTTGCTCCGTATTGGTCATAAGTCTTTCGATCTTCGGGTCTCGTGCTCCGAGGACTTCAACCCACACTCCTGGCATGCTCCCTGACACGTTTTCCGGAGGTATAGGTCGGGAAGCGAGCTCGTTGGAGGGAGAACTGTGGTGCGACCCAAAACGGTCCAAAAGATGGCCGAAGCTTCCAACGAGTGGCGAACGCTCGTCCGGTGTCAGAAACCACTGGAAATGCACTTGCAGCGAAGGAAACGGGCTGAGCTCGAGGACTTCCGGTGCTCGTCCCAAGAAAACGCGAGCGGGAATGCCCCGGACTCAGTTTTCTCGTCCTGGGGTAAAAAGCGGTCCCCCGACGGTTTCTTCCCTTTGCTCCGTATTGGTCATAAGTCTTTCGATCTTCGGATCTCGTGCTCCGAGGACTTCAACCCACACTCCTGGCATGCTCCCTGACACGTTTTCCGGAGGTATAGGTCGGGAAGCGAGCTCGTTGGAGGGAGAACTGTGGTGCGACCCAAAACGGTCCAAAAGATGGCCGAAGCTTCCAACGAGTGGCGAACGCTCGTCCGGTGTCAGAAACCACTGGAAATGCACTTGCAGCGAAGGAAACGGGCTGAGCTCGAGGACTTCCGGTGCTCGTCCCAAGAAAACGCGAGCGGGAATGCCCCGGACTCAGTTTTCTCGTCCTGGGGTAAAAAGCGGTCCCCCGACGGTTTCTTCCCTTTGCTCCGTATTGGTCATAAGTCTTTCGATCTTCGGGTCTCGTGCTCCGAGGACTTCAACCCACACTCCTGGCATGCTCCCTGACACGTTTTCTGGAGGTATAGGTCGGGAAGCGAGCTCGTTGGAGGGAGAACTGTGGTGCGACCCAAAACGGTCCAAAAGATGGCCGAAGCTTCCAACGAGTGGCGAACGCTCGTCCGGTGTCAGAAACCACTGGAAATGCACTTGCAGCGAAGGAAGCGGGCTGAGCTCGAGGACTTCCGGTGCTCGTCCCAAGAAAACGCGAGCGGGAATGCCCCGGACTCAGTTTTCTCGTCCTGGGGTAAAAAGCGGTCCCCCGACGGTTTCTTCCCTTTGCTCCGTATTGGTCATAAGTCTTTCGATCTTCGGGTCTCGTGCTCCGAGGCCTTCAACCCACACTCCTGGCATGCTCCCTGACACGTTTTCCGGAGGTATAGGTCGGGAAGCGAGCTCGTTGGAGGGAGAACTGTGGTGCGACCCAAAACGGTCCAAAAGATGGCCGAAGCTTCCAACGAGTGGCGAACGCTCGTCCGGTGTCAGAAACCACTGGAAATGCACTTGCAGCGAAGGAAACGGGCTGAGCTCGAGGACTTCCGGTGCTCGTCCCAAGAAAACGCGAGCGGGAATGCCCCGGACTCAGTTTTCTCGTCCTGGGGTAAAAAGCGGTCCCCCGACGGTTTCTTCCCTTTGCTCCGTATTGGTCATAAGTCTTTCGATCTTCGGGTCTCGTGCTCCGAGGACTTCAACCCACACTCCTGGCATGCTCCCTGACACGTTTTCCGGAGCTATAGGTCGGGAAGCGAGCTCGTTGGAGGGAGAACTGTGGTGCGACCCAAAACGGTCCAAAAGATGGCCGAAGCTTCCAACGAGTGGCGAACGCTCGTCCGGTATCAGAAACCACTGGAAATGCACTTGCAGCGAAGGAAACGGGCTGAGCTCGAGGACTTCCGGTGCTCGTCCCAAGAAAACGCGAGCGGGAATGCCCCGGACTCAGTTTTCTCGTCCTGGGGTAAAAAGCGGTCCCCCGACGGTTTCTTCCCTTTGCTCCGTATTGGTCATAAGTCTTTCGATCTTCGGGTCTCGTGCTCCGAGGACTTCAACCCACACTCCTGGCATGCTCCCTGACACGTTTTCCGGAGGTATAGGTCGGGAAGCGAGCTCGTTGGAGGGAGAACTGTGGTGCGACCCAAAACGGTCCAAAAGATGGCCGAAGCTTCCAACGAGTGGCGAACGCTCGTCCGGTGTCAGAAACCACTGGAAATGCACTTGCAGCGAAGGAAACGGGCTGAGCTCGAGGACTTCCGGTGCTCGTCCCAAGAAAACGCGAGCGGGAATGCCCTGGACTCAGTTTTCTCGTCCTGGGGTAAAAAGCGGTCCCCCGACGGTTTCTTCCCTTTGCTCCGTATTGGTCATAAGTCTTTCGATCTTCGGGTCTCGTGCTCCGAGGACTTCAACCCACACTCCTGGCATGCTCCCTGGCACGTTTTCCGGAGGTATAGGTCGGGAAGCGAGCTCGTTGGAGGGAGAACTGTGGTGCGACCCAAAACGGTCCAAAAGATGGCCGAAGCTTCCAACGAGTGGCGAACGCTCGTCCGGTGTCAGAAACCACTGGAAATGCACTTGCAGCGAAGGAAACGGGCTGAGCTCGAGGACTTCCGGTGCTCGTCCCAAGAAAACGCGAGCGGGAATGCCCCGGACTCAGTTTTCTCGTCCTGGGGTAAAAAGCGGTCCCCCGACGGTTTCTTCCCTTTGCTCCGTATTGGTCATAAGTCTTTCGATCTTCGGGTCTCGTGCTCCGAGGACTTCAACCCACACTCCTGGCATGCTCCCTGGCAAGTTTTCCGGAGGTATAGGTCGGGAAGCGAGCTCGTTGGAGGGAGAACTGTGGTGCGACCCAAAACGGTCCAAAAGATGGCCGAAGCTTCCAACGAGTGGCGAACGCTCGTCCGGTGTCAGAAACCACTGGAAATGCACTTGCAGCGAAGGAAACGGGCTGAGCTCGAGGACTTCCGGTGCTCGTCCCAAGAAAACGCGAGCGGGAATGCCCCGGACTCAGTTTTCTCGTCCTGGGGTAAAAAGCAGTCCCCCGACGGTTTCTTCCCTTTGCTCCGTATTGGTCATAAGTCTTTCGATCTTCGGGTCTCGTGCTCCGAGGACTTCAACCCACACTCCTGGCATGCTCCCTGGCACGTTTTCCGGAGGTATAGGTCGGGAAGCGAGCTCGTTGGAGGGAGAACTGTGGTGCGACCCAAAACGGTCCAAAAAATGGCCGAAGCTTCCAACGAGTGGCGAACGCTCGTCCGGTGTCAGAAACCACTGGAAATGCACTTGCAGCGAAGGAAACGGGCTGGGCTCGAGGGCTTCCGGTGCTCGTCCCAAGAAAACGCGAGCGGGAATGCCCCGGACTCAGTTTTCTCGTCCTGGGGTAAAAAGCGGTCCCTCGACGGTTTCTTCCCTTTGCTCCGTATTGGTCATAAGTCTTTCGATCTTCGGGTCTCGTGCTCCGAGGACTTCAACCCACACTCCTGGCATGCTCCCTGGCACATTTTCCGGAGGTATAGGTCGGGAAGCGAGCTCGTTGGAGGGAGAACTGTGGTGCGACCAAAAACGGTCCAAAAGATGGCCGAAGCTTCCAACGAGTGGCGAACGCTCGTCCGGTGTCAGAAACCACTGGAAATGCACTTGCAGCGAAGGAAACGGGCTGAGCTCGAGGACTTCCGGTGCTCGTCCCAAGAAAACGCGAGCGGGAATGCCCCGGACTCAGTTTTCTCGTCCTGGGGTAAAAAGCGGTCCCCCGACGGTTTCTTCCCTTTGCTCCGTATTGGTCATAAGTCTTTCGATCTTCGGGTCTCGTGCTCCGAGGACTTCAACCCACACTCCTGGCATGCTCCCTGACACGTTTTCCGGAGGTATAGGTCGGGAAGCGAGCGTGTTGGTGGGAGAACTGTGGTGCGACCCAAAACGGTCCAAAAGATGGCCGAAGCTTCCAACGAGTGGCGAACGCTCGTCCGGTGTCAGAAACCACTGGAAATGCACTTGCAGCGAAGGAAACGGGCTGAGCTCGAGGACTTCCGGTGCTCGTCCCAAGAAAATGCGAGCGGGAATGCCCCGGACTCAGTTTTCTCGTCCTGGGGTAAAAAGCGGTCCCCCTACGGTTTCTTCCCTTTGCTCCGTATTGGTCATAAGTCTTTCGATCTTCGGGTCTCGTGCTCCGAGGACTTCAACCCACACTCCTGGCATGCTCCCTGGCACGTTTTCCGGAGGTATAGGTCGGGAAGCGAGCTCGTTGGAGGGAGAACTGTGGTGCGACCCAAAACGGTCCAAAAGATGGCCGAAGCTTCCAACGAGTGGCGAACGCTCGTCCGGTGTCAGAAACCACTGGAAATGCACTTGCAGCGAAGGAAACGGGCTGAGCTCGAGGACTTCCGGTGCTCGTCCCAAGAAAACGCGAGCGGGAATGCCCCGGACTCAGTTTTCTCGTCCTGGGGTAAAAAGCGGTCCCCCGACGGTTTCTTCCCTTTGCTCCGTGTTGGTCATAAGTCTTTCGATCTTCGGGTCTCGTGCTCCGAGGACTTCAACCCACACTCCTGGCATGCTCCCTGACACGTTTTCCGGAGGTATAGGTCGGGAAGCGAGCTCGTTGGAGGGAGAACTGTGGTGCGACCCAAAACGGTCCAAAAGATGGCCGAAGCTTCCAACGAGTGGCGAACGCTCGTCCGGTGTCAGAAACCACTGGAAATGCACTTGCAGCGAAGGAAACGGGCTGAGCTCGAGGACTTCCGGTGCTCGTCCCAAGAAAACGCGAGCGGGAATGCCCCGGACTCAGTTTTCTCGTCCTGGGGTAAAAAGCGGTCCCCCGACGGTTTCTTCCCTTTGCTCCGTGTTGGTCATAAGTCTTTCGATCTTCGGGTCTCGTGCTCCGAGGACTTCAACCCACACTCCTGGCATGCTCCCTGACACGTTTTCCGGAGGTATAGGTCGGGAAGCGAGCTCGTTGGAGGGAGAACTGTGGTGCGACCCAAAACGGTCCAAAAGATGGCCGAAGCTTCCAACGAGTGGCGAACGCTCGTCCGGTGTCAGAAACCACTGGAAATGCACTTGCAGCGAAGGAAACGGGCTGAGCTCGAGGACTTCCGGTGCTCGTCCCAAGAAAACGCGAGCGGGAATGCCCCGGACTCAGTTTTCTCGTCCTGGGGTAAAAAGCGGTCCCCCGACGGTTTCTTCCCTTTGCTCCGTATTGGTCATAAGTCTTTCGATCTTCGGGTCTCGTGCTCCGAGGACTTCAACCCACACTCCTGGCATGCTCCCTGACACGTTTTCCGGAGGTATAGGTCGGGAAGCGAGCTCGTTGGAGGGAGAACTGTGGTGCGACCCAAAACGGTCCAAAAGATGGCCGAAGCTTCCAACGAGTGGCGAACGCTCGTCCGGTGTCAGAAACCACTGGAAATGCACTTGCAGCGAAGGAAACGGGCTGAGCTCGAAGACTTCCGGTGCACGTCCCAAGAAAACGCGAGGGGAATGCCCCGGACTCAGTTTTCTCGTCCTGGGGTAAAAAGCGGTCCCCCGACGGTTTCTTCCCTTTGCTCCGTGTTGGTCATAAGTCTTTCGATCTTCGGGTCTCGTGCTCCGAGGACTTCAACCCACACTCCTGGCATGCTCCCTGACACGTTTTCCGGAGGTATAGGTCGGGAAGCGAGCTCGTTGGAGGGAGAACTGTGGTGCGACCCAAAACGGTCCAAAAGATGGCCGAAGCTTCCAACGAGTGGCGAACGCTCGTCCGGTGTCAGAAACCACTGGAAATGCACTTGCAGCGAAGGAAACGGGCTGAGCTCGAGGACTTCCGGTGCTCGTCCCAAGAAAACGCGAGCGGGAATGCCCCGGACTCAGTTTTCTCGTCCTGGGGTAAAAAGCGGTCCCCCGACGGTTTCTTCCCTTTGCTCCGTATTGGTCATAAGTCTTTCGATCTTCGGGTCTCGTGCTCCGAGGACTTCAACCCACACTCCTGGCATGCTCCCTGACACGTTTTCCGGAGGTATAGGTCGGGAAGCGAGCTCGTTGGAGGGAGAACTGTGGTGCGACCCAAAACGGTCCAAAAGATGGCCGAAGCTTCCAACGAGTGGCGAACGCTCGTCCGGTGTCAGAAACCACTGGAAATGCACTTGCAGCGAAGGAAACGGGCTGAGCTCGAGGACTTCCGGTGCACGTCCCAAGAAAACGCGAGGGGAATGCCCCGGACTCAGTTTTCTCGTCCTGGGGTAAAAAGCGGTCCCCCGACGGTTTCTTCCCTTTGCTCCGTGTTGGTCATAAGTCTTTCGATCTTCGGGTCTCGTGCTCCGAGGACTTCAACCCACACTCCTGGCATGCTCCCTGACACGTTTTCCGGAGGTATAGGTCGGGAAGCGAGCTCGTTGGAGGGAGAACTGTGGTGCGACCCAAAACGGTCCAAAAGATGGCCGAAGCTTCCAACGAGTGGCGAACGCTCGTCCGGTGTCAGAAACCACTGGAAATGCACTTGCAGCGAAGGAAACGGGCTGAGCTCGAGGACTTCCGGTGCTCGTCCCAAGAAAACGCGAGCGGGAATGCCCCGGACTCAGTTTTCTCGTCCTGGGGTAAAAAGCGGTCCCCCGACGGTTTCTTCCCTTTGCTCCGTATTGGTCATAAGTCTTTCGATCTTCGGGTCTCGTGCTCCGAGGACTTCAACCCACACTCCTGGCATGCTCCCTGACACGTTTTCCGGAGCTATAGGTCGGGAAGCGAGCTCGTTGGAGGGAGAACTGTGGTGCGACCCAAAACGGTCCAAAAGATGGCCGAAGCTTCCAACGAGTGGCGAACGCTCGTCCGGTGTCAGAAACCACTGGAAATGCACTTGCAGCGAAGGAAACGGGCTGAGCTCGAGGACTTCCGGTGCTCGTCCCAAGAAAACGCGAGCGGGAATGCCCCGGACTCAGTTTTCTCGTCCTGGGGTAAAAAGCGGTCCCCCGACGGTTTCTTCCCTTTGCTCCGTATTGGTCATAAGTCTTTCGATCTTCGGGTCTCGTGCTCCGAGGACTTCAACCCACACTCCTGGCATGCTCCCTGACACGTTTTCCGGAGCTATAGGTCGGGAAGCGAGCTCGTTGGAGGGAGAACTGTGGTGCGACCCAAAACGGTCCAAAAGATGGCCGAAGCTTCCAACGAGTGGCGAACGCTCGTCCGGTGTCAGAAACCACTGGAAATGCACTTGCAGCGAAGGAAACGGGCTGAGCTCGAGGACTTCCGGTGCTCGTCCCAAGAAAACGCGAGCGGGAATGCCCCGGACTCAGTTTTCTCGTCCTGGGGTAAAAAGCGGTCCCCCGACGGTTTCTTCCCTTTGCTCCGTATTGGTCATAAGTCTTTCGATCTTCGGGTCTCGTGCTCCGAGGACTTCAACCCACACTCCTGGCATGCTCCCTGACACGTTTTCCGGAGGTATAGGTCGGGAAGCGAGCTCGTTGGAGGGAGAACTGTGGTGCGACCCAAAACGGTCCAAAAGATGGCCGAAGCTTCCAACGAGTGGCGAACGCTCGTCCGGTGTCAGAAACCACTGGAAATGCACTTGCAGCGAAGGAAACGGGCTGAGCTCGAGGACTTCCGGTGCTCGTCCCAAGAAAACGCGAGCGGGAATGCCCCGGACTCAGTTTTCTCGTCCTGGGGTAAAAAGCGGTCCCCCGACGGTTTCTTCCCTTTGCTCCGTATTGGTCATAAGTCTTTCGATCTTCGGGTCTCGTGCTCCGAGGACTTCAACCCACACTCCTGGCATGCTCCCTGACACGTTTTCCGGAGGTATAGGTCGGGAAGCGAGCTCGTTGGAGGGAGAACTGTGGTGCGACCCAAAACGGTCCAAAAGATGGCCGAAGCTTCCAACGAGTGGCGAACGCTCGTCCGGTGTCAGAAACCACTGGAAATGCACTTGCAGCGAAGGAAACGGGCTGAGCTCGAGGACTTCCGGTGCTCGTCCCAAGAAAACGCGAGCGGGAATGCCCCGGACTCAGTTTTCTCGTCCTGGGGTAAAAAGCGGTCCCCCGACGGTTTCTTCCCTTTGCTCCGTATTGGTCATAAGTCTTTCGATCTTCGGGTCTCGTGCTCCGAGGACTTCAACCCACACTCCTGGCATGCTCCCTGACACGTTTTCCGGAGGTATAGGTCGGGAAGCGAGCTCGTTGGAGGGAGAACTGTGGTGCGACCCAAAACGGTCCAAAAGATGGCCGAAGCTTCCAACGAGTGGCGAACGCTCGTCCGGTGTCAGAAACCACTGGAAATGCACTTGCAGCGAAGGAAACGGGCTGAGCTCGAGGACTTCCGGTGCTCGTCCCAAGAAAACGCGAGCGGGAATGCCCCGGACTCAGTTTTCTCGTCCTGGGGTAAAAAGCGGTCCCCCGACGGTTTCTTCCCTTTGCTCCGTGTTGGTCATAAGTCTTTCGATCTTCGGGTCTCGTGCTCCGAGGACTTCAACCCACACTCCTGGCATGCTCCCTGACACGTTTTCCGGAGGTATAGGTCGGGAAGCGAGCTCGTTGGAGGGAGAACTGTGGTGCGACCCAAAACGGTCCAAAAGATGGCCGAAGCTTCCAACGAGTGGCGAACGCTCGTCCGGTGTCAGAAACCACTGGAAATGCACTTGCAGCGAAGGAAACGGGCTGAGCTCGAGGACTTCCGGTGCTCGTCCCAAGAAAACGCGAGCGGGAATGCCCCGGACTCAGTTTTCTCGTCCTGGGGTAAAAAGCGGTCCCCCGACGGTTTCTTCCCTTTGCTCCGTGTTGGTCATAAGTCTTTCGATCTTCGGGTCTCGTGCTCCGAGGACTTCAACCCACACTCCTGGCATGCTCCCTGACACGTTTTCCGGAGGTATAGGTCGGGAAGCGAGCTCGTTGGAGGGAGAACTGTGGTGCGACCCAAAACGGTCCAAAAGATGGCCGAAGCTTCCAACGAGTGGCGAACGCTCGTCCGGTGTCAGAAACCACTGGAAATGCACTTGCAGCGAAGGAAACGGGCTGAGCTCGAGGACTTCCGGTGCTCGTCCCAAGAAAACGCGAGCGGGAATGCCCCGGACTCAGTTTTCTCGTCCTGGGGTAAAAAGCGGTCCCCCGACGGTTTCTTCCCTTTGCTCCGTATTGGTCATAAGTCTTTCGATCTTCGGGTCTCGTGCTCCGAGGACTTCAACCCACACTCCTGGCATGCTCCCTGACACGTTTTCCGGAGGTATAGGTCGGGAAGCGAGCTCGTTGGAGGGAGAACTGTGGTGCGACCCAAAACGGTCCAAAAGATGGCCGAAGCTTCCAACGAGTGGCGAACGCTCGTCCGGTGTCAGAAACCACTGGAAATGCACTTGCAGCGAAGGAAACGGGCTGAGCTCGAGGACTTCCGGTGCACGTCCCAAGAAAACGCGAGGGGAATGCCCCGGACTCAGTTTTCTCGTCCTGGGGTAAAAAGCGGTCCCCCGACGGTTTCTTCCCTTTGCTCCGTGTTGGTCATAAGTCTTTCGATCTTCGGGTCTCGTGCTCCGAGGACTTCAACCCACACTCCTGGCATGCTCCCTGACACGTTTTCCGGAGGTATAGGTCGGGAAGCGAGCTCGTTGGAGGGAGAACTGTGGTGCGACCCAAAACGGTCCAAAAGATGGCCGAAGCTTCCAACGAGTGGCGAACGCTCGTCCGGTGTCAGAAACCACTGGAAATGCACTTGCAGCGAAGGAAACGGGCTGAGCTCGAGGACTTCCGGTGCTCGTCCCAAGAAAACGCGAGCGGGAATGCCCCGGACTCAGTTTTCTCGTCCTGGGGTAAAAAGCGGTCCCCCGACGGTTTCTTCCCTTTGCTCCGTATTGGTCATAAGTCTTTCGATCTTCGGGTCTCGTGCTCCGAGGACTTCAACCCACACTCCTGGCATGCTCCCTGACACGTTTTCCGGAGGTATAGGTCGGGAAGCGAGCTCGTTGGAGGGAGAACTGTGGTGCGACCCAAAACGGTCCAAAAGATGGCCGAAGCTTCCAACGAGTGGCGAACGCTCGTCCGGTGTCAGAAACCACTGGAAATGCACTTGCAGCGAAGGAAACGGGCTGAGCTCGAGGACTTCCGGTGCTCGTCCCAAGAAAACGCGAGCGGGAATGCCCCGGACTCAGTTTTCTCGTCCTGGGGTAAAAAGCGGTCCCCCGACGGTTTCTTCCCTTTGCTCCGTATTGGTCATAAGTCTTTCGATCTTCGGGTCTCGTGCTCCGAGGACTTCAACCCACACTCCTGGCATGCTCCCTGACACGTTTTCCGGAGGTATAGGTCGGGAAGCGAGCTCGTTGGAGGGAGAACTGTGGTGCGACCCAAAACGGTCCAAAAGATGGCCGAAGCTTCCAACGAGTGGCGAACGCTCGTCCGGTGTCAGAAACCACTGGAAATGCACTTGCAGCGAAGGAAACGGGCTGAGCTCGAGGACTTCCGGTGCTCGTCCCAAGAAAACGCGAGCGGGAATGCCCCGGACTCAGTTTTCTCGTCCTGGGGTAAAAAGCGGTCCCCCGACGGTTTCTTCCCTTTGCTCCGTATTGGTCATAAGTCTTTCGATCTTCGGGTCTCGTGCTCCGAGGACTTCAACCCACACTCCTGGCATGCTCCCTGACACGTTTTCCGGAGGTATAGGTCGGGAAGCGAGCTCGTTGGAGGGAGAACTGTGGTGCGACCCAAAACGGTCCAAAAGATGGCCGAAGCTTCCAACGAGTGGCGAACGCTCGTCCGGTGTCAGAAACCACTGGAAATGCACTTGCAGCGAAGGAAACGGGCTGAGCTCGACGACTTCCGGTGCTCGTCCCAAGAAAACGCGAGCGGGAATGCCCCGGACTCAGTTTTCTCGTCCTGGGGTAAAAAGCGGTCCCCCGACGGTTTCTTCCCTTTGCTCCGTATTGGTCATAAGTCTTTCGATCTTCGGGTCTCGTGCTCCGAGGACTTCAACCCACACTCCTGGCATGCTCCCTGACACGTTTTCCGGAGGTATAGGTCGGGAAGCGAGCTCGTTGGAGGGAGAACTGTGGTGCGACCCAAAACGGTCCAAAAGATGGCCGAAGCTTCCAACGAGTGGCGAACGCTCGTCCGGTGTCAGAAACCACTGGAAATGCACTTGCAGCGAAGGAAACGGGCTGAGCTCGAGGACTTCCGGTGCTCGTCCCAAGAAAACGCGAGCGGGAATGCCCCGGACTCAGTTTTCTCGTCCTGGGGTAAAAAGCGGTCCCCCGACGGTTTCTTCCCTTTGCTCCGTATTGGTCATAAGTCTTTCGATCTTCGGGTCTCGTGCTCCGAGGACTTCAACCCACACTCCTGGCATGCTCCCTGACACGTTTTCCGGAGGTATAGGTCGGGAAGCGAGCTCGTTGGAGGGAGAACTGTGGTGCGACCCAAAACGGTCCAAAAGATGGCCGAAGCTTCCAACGAGTGGCGAACGCTCGTCCGGTGTCAGAAACCACTGGAAATGCACTTGCAGCGAAGGAAACGGGCTGAGCTCGAGGACTTCCGGTGCTCGTCCCAAGAAAACGCGAGCGGGAATGCCCCGGACTCAGTTTTCTCGTCCTGGGGTAAAAAGCGGTCCCCCGACGGTTTCTTCCCTTTGCTCCGTATTGGTCATAAGTCTTTCGATCTTCGGGTCTCGTGCTCCGAGGACTTCAACCCACACTCCTGGCATGCTCCCTGACACGTTTTCCGGAGCTATAGGTCGGGAAGCGAGCTCGTTGGAGGGAGAACTGTGGTGCGACCCAAAACGGTCCAAAAGATGGCCGAAGCTTCCAACGAGTGGCGAACGCTCGTCCGGTGTCAGAAACCACTGGAAATGCACTTGCAGCGAAGGAAACGGGCTGAGCTCGAGGACTTCCGGTGCTCGTCCCAAGAAAACGCGAGCGGGAATGCCCCGGACTCAGTTTTCTCGTCCTGGGGTAAAAAGCGGTCCCCCGACGGTTTCTTCCCTTTGCTCCGTATTGGTCATAAGTCTTTCGATCTTCGGGTCTCGTGCTCCGAGGACTTCAACCCACACTCCTGGCATGCTCCCTGACACGTTTTCCGGAGCTATAGGTCGGGAAGCGAGCTCGTTGGAGGGAGAACTGTGGTGCGACCCAAAACGGTCCAAAAGATGGCCGAAGCTTCCAACGAGTGGCGAACGCTCGTCCGGTGTCAGAAACCACTGGAAATGCACTTGCAGCGAAGGAAACGGGCTGAGCTCGAGGACTTCCGGTGCTCGTCCCAAGAAAACGCGAGCGGGAATGCCCCGGACTCAGTTTTCTCGTCCTGGGGTAAAAAGCGGTCCCCCGACGGTTTCTTCCCTTTGCTCCGTATTGGTCATAAGTCTTTCGATCTTCGGGTCTCGTGCTCCGAGGACTTCAACCCACACTCCTGGCATGCTCCCTGACACGTTTTCCGGAGGTATAGGTCGGGAAGCGAGCTCGTTGGAGGGAGAACTGTGGTGCGACCCAAAACGGTCCAAAAGATGGCCGAAGCTTCCAACGAGTGGCGAACGCTCGTCCGGTGTCAGAAACCACTGGAAATGCACTTGCAGCGAAGGAAACGGGCTGAGCTCGAGGACTTCCGGTGCTCGTCCCAAGAAAACGCGAGCGGGAATGCCCCGGACTCAGTTTTCTCGTCCTGGGGTAAAAAGCGGTCCCCCGACGGTTTCTTCCCTTTGCTCCGTATTGGTCATAAGTCTTTCGATCTTCGGGTCTCGTGCTCCGAGGACTTCAACCCACACTCCTGGCATGCTCCCTGACACGTTTTCCGGAGGTATAGGTCGGGAAGCGAGCTCGTTGGAGGGAGAACTGTGGTGCGACCCAAAACGGTCCAAAAGATGGCCGAAGCTTCCAACGAGTGGCGAACGCTCGTCCGGTGTCAGAAACCACTGGAAATGCACTTGCAGCGAAGGAAACGGGCTGAGCTCGACGACTTCCGGTGCTCGTCCCAAGAAAACGCGAGCGGGAATGCCCCGGACTCAGTTTTCTCGTCCTGGGGTAAAAAGCGGTCCCCCGACGGTTTCTTCCCTTTGCTCCGTATTGGTCATAAGTCTTTCGATCTTCGGGTCTCGTGCTCCGAGGACTTCAACCCACACTCCTGGCATGCTCCCTGACACGTTTTCCGGAGGTATAGGTCGGGAAGCGAGCTCGTTGGAGGGAGAACTGTGGTGCGACCCAAAACGGTCCAAAAGATGGCCGAAGCTTCCAACGAGTGGCGAACGCTCGTCCGGTGTCAGAAACCACTGGAAATGCACTTGCAGCGAAGGAAACGGGCTGAGCTCGAGGACTTCCGGTGCTCGTCCCAAGAAAACGCGAGCGGGAATGCCCCGGACTCAGTTTTCTCGTCCTGGGGTAAAAAGCGGTCCCCCGACGGTTTCTTCCCTTTGCTCCGTATTGGTCATAAGTCTTTCGATCTTCGGGTCTCGTGCTCCGAGGACTTCAACCCACACTCCTGGCATGCTCCCTGACACGTTTTCCGGAGGTATAGGTCGGGAAGCGAGCTCGTTGGAGGGAGAACTGTGGTGCGACCCAAAACGGTCCAAAAGATGGCCGAAGCTTCCAACGAGTGGCGAACGCTCGTCCGGTGTCAGAAACCACTGGAAATGCACTTGCAGCGAAGGAAACGGGCTGAGCTCGAGGACTTCCGGTGCTCGTCCCAAGAAAACGCGAGCGGGAATGCCCCGGACTCAGTTTTCTCGTCCTGGGGTAAAAAGCGGTCCCCCGACGGTTTCTTCCCTTTGCTCCGTATTGGTCATAAGTCTTTCGATCTTCGGGTCTCGTGCTCCGAGGACTTCAACCCACACTCCTGGCATGCTCCCTGACACGTTTTCCGGAGCTATAGGTCGGGAAGCGAGCTCGTTGGAGGGAGAACTGTGGTGCGACCCAAAACGGTCCAAAAGATGGCCGAAGCTTCCAACGAGTGGCGAACGCTCGTCCGGTGTCAGAAACCACTGGAAATGCACTTGCAGCGAAGGAAACGGGCTGAGCTCGAGGACTTCCGGTGCTCGTCCCAAGAAAACGCGAGCGGGAATGCCCCGGACTCAGTTTTCTCGTCCTGGGGTAAAAAGCGGTCCCCCGACGGTTTCTTCCCTTTGCTCCGTATTGGTCAGAAGTCTTTCGATCTTCGGGTCTCGTGCTCCGAGGACTTCAACCCACACTCCTGGCATGCTCCCTGACACGTTTTCCGGAGGTATAGGTCGGGAAGCGAGCTCGTTGGAGGGAGAACTGTGGTGCGACCCAAAACGGTCCAAAAGATGGCCGAAGCTTCCAACGAGTGGCGAACGCTCGTCCGGTGTCAGAAACCACTGGAAATGCACTTGCAGCGAAGGAAACGGGCTGAGCTCGAGGACTTCCGGTGCTCGTCCCAAGAAAACGCGAGCGGGAATGCCCCGGACTCAGTTTTCTCGTCCTGGGGTAAAAAGCGGTCCCCCGACGGTTTCTTCCCTTTGCTCCGTATTGGTCATAAGTCTTTCGATCTTCGGGTCTCGTGCTCCGAGGACTTCAACCCACACTCCTGGCATGCTCCCTGACACGTTTTCCGGAGGTATAGGTCGGGAAGCGAGCTCGTTGGAGGGAGAACTGTGGTGCGACCCAAAACGGTCCAAAAGATGGCCGAAGCTTCCAACGAGTGGCGAACGCTCGTCCGGTGTCAGAAACCACTGGAAATGCACTTGCAGCGAAGGAAACGGGCTGAGCTCGACGACTTCCGGTGCTCGTCCCAAGAAAACGCGAGCGGGAATGCCCCGGACTCAGTTTTCTCGTCCTGGGGTAAAAAGCGGTCCCCCGACGGTTTCTTCCCTTTGCTCCGTATTGGTCATAAGTCTTTCGATCTTCGGGTCTCGTGCTCCGAGGACTTCAACCCACACTCCTGGCATGCTCCCTGACACGTTTTCCGGAGGTATAGGTCGGGAAGCGAGCTCGTTGGAGGGAGAACTGTGGTGCGACCCAAAACGGTCCAAAAGATGGCCGAAGCTTCCAACGAGTGGCGAACGCTCGTCCGGTGTCAGAAACCACTGGAAATGCACTTGCAGCGAAGGAAACGGGCTGAGCTCGAGGACTTCCGGTGCTCGTCCCAAGAAAACGCGAGCGGGAATGCCCCGGACTCAGTTTTCTCGTCCTGGGGTAAAAAGCGGTCCCCCGACGGTTTCTTCCCTTTGCTCCGTATTGGTCATAAGTCTTTCGATCTTCGGGTCTCGTGCTCCGAGGACTTCAACCCACACTCCTCGCATGCTCCCTGACACGTTTTCCGGAGGTCTAGGTCGGGAAGCGAGCTCGTTGGAGGGAGAACTGTGGTGCGACCCAAAACGGTCCAAAAGATGGCCGAAGCTTCCAACGAGTGGCGAACGCTCGTCCGGTGTCAGAAACCACTGGAAATGCACTTGCAGCGAAGGAAACGGGCTGAGCTCGAGGACTTCCGGTGCTCGTCCCAAGAAAACGCGAGCGGGAATGCCCCGGACTCAGTTTTCTCGTCCTGGGGTAAAAAGCGGTCCCCCGACGGTTTCTTCCCTTTGCTCCGTATTGGTCATAAGTCTTTCGATCTTCGGGTCTCGTGCTCCGAGGACTTCAACCCACACTCCTGGCATGCTCCCTGACACGTTTTCCGGAGGTATAGGTCGGGAAGCGAGCTCGTTGGAGGGAGAACTGTGGTGCGACCCAAAACGGTCCAAAAGATGGCCGAAGCTTCCAACGAGTGGCGAACGCTCGTCCGGTGTCAGAAACCACTGGAAATGCACTTGCAGCGAAGGAAACCGGCTGAGCTCGAGGACTTCCGGTGCTCGTCCCAAGAAAACGCGAGCGGGAATGCCCCGGACTCAGTTTTCTCGTCCTGGGGTAAAAAGCGGTCCCCCGACGGTTTCTTCCCTTTGCTCCGTATTGGTCATAAGTCTTTCGATCTTCGGGTCTCGTGCTCCGAGGACTTCAATCCACACTCCTGGCATGCTCCCTGACACGTTTTCCGGAGGTATAGGTCGGGAAGCGAGCTCGTTGGAGGGAGAACTGTGGTGCGACCCAAAACGGTCCAAAAGATGGCCGAAGCTTCCAACGAGTGGCGAACGCTCGTCCGGTGTCAGAAACCACTGGAAATGCACTTGCAGCGAAGGAAACGGGCTGAGCTCGAGGACTTCCGGTGCTCGTCCCAAGAAAACGCGAGCGGGAATGCCCCGGACTCAGTTTTCTCGTCCTGGGGTAAAAAGCGGTCCCCCGACGGTTTCTTCCCTTTGCTCCGTATTGGTCATAAGTCTTTCGATCTTCGGGTCTCGTGCTCCGAGGACTTCAATCCACACTCCTGGCATGCTCCCTGACACGTTTTCCGGAGGTATAGGTCGGGAAGCGAGCTCGTTGGAGGGAGAACTGTGGTGCGACCCAAAACGGTCCAAAAGATGGCCGAAGCTTCCAACGAGTGGCGAACGCTCGTCCGGTGTCAGAAACCACTGGAAATGCACTTGCAGCGAAGGAAACGGGCTGAGCTCGAGGACTTCCGGTGCTCGTCCCAAGAAAACGCGAGCGGGAATGCCCCGGACTCAGTTTTCTCGTCCTGGGGTAAAAAGCGGTTCCCCGACGGTTTCTTCCCTTTGCTCCGTATAGGTCAGAAGTCTTTCGATCTTCGGGTCTCGTGCTCCGAAGACTTAAACCCACACTCCTGGCATGCTCCCTGACACGTTTTCCGGAGGTATAGGTCGGGAAGCGAGCTCGTTGGAGGGAGAACTGTGGTGCGACCCAAAACGGTCCAAAAGATGGCCGAAGCTTCCAACGAGTGGCGAACGCTCGTCCGGTGTAAGAAACCACTGGAAATGCACTTGCAGCGAAGGAAACGGGCTGAGCTCGAGGACTTCCGGTGCTCGTCCCAAGAAAACGCGAGCGGGAATGCCCCGGACTCAGTTTTCTCGTCCTGGGGTAAAAAGCGGATCCCCGACGGTTTCTTCCCTTTGCTCCGTATTGGTCATAAGTCTTTCGATCTTCGGGTCTCGTGCTCCGAGGACTTCAACCCACACTCCTGGCATGCTCCCTGACACGTTTTCCGGAGGTATAGGTCGGGAAGCGAGCTCGTTGGAGGGAGAACTGTGGTGCGACCCAAAACGGTCCAAAAGATGGCCGAAGCTTCCAACGAGTGGCGAACGCTCGTCCGGTGTCAGAAACCACTGGAAATGCACTTGCAGCGAAGGAAACGGGCTGAGCTCGACGACTTCCGGTGCTCGTCCCAAGAAAACGCGAGCGGGAATGCCCCGGACTCAGTTTTCTCGTCCTGGGGTAAAAAGCGGTCCCCCGACGGTTTCTTCCCTTTGCTCCGTATTGGTCATAAGTCTTTCGATCTTCGGGTCTCGTGCTCCGAGGACTTCAACCCACACTCCTGGCATGCTCCCTGACACGTTTTCCGGAGGTATAGGTCGGGAAGCGAGCTCGTTGGAGGGAGAACTGTGGTGCGACCCAAAACGGTCCAAAAGATGGCCGAAGCTTCCAACGAGTGGCGAACGCTCGTCCGGTGTCAGAAACCACTGGAAATGCACTTGCAGCGAAGGAAACGGGCTGAGCTCGAGGACTTCCGGTGCTCGTCCCAAGAAAACGCGAGCGGGAATGCCCCGGACTCAGTTTTCTCGTCCTGGGGTAAAAAGCGGTCCCCCGACGGTTTCTTCCCTTTGCTCCGTATTGGTCATAAGTCTTTCGATCTTCGGGTCTCGTGCTCCGAGGACTTCAACCCACACTCCTCGCATGCTCCCTGACACGTTTTCCGGAGGTCTAGGTCGGGAAGCGAGCTCGTTGGAGGGAGAACTGTGGTGCGACCCAAAACGGTCCAAAAGATGGCCGAAGCTTCCAACGAGTGGCGAACGCTCGTCCGGTGTCAGAAACCACTGGAAATGCACTTGCAGCGAAGGAAACGGGCTGAGCTCGAGGACTTCCGGTGCTCGTCCCAAGAAAACGCGAGCGGGAATGCCCCGGACTCAGTTTTCTCGTCCTGGGGTAAAAAGCGGTCCCCCGACGGTTTCTTCCCTTTGCTCCGTATTGGTCATAAGTCTTTCGATCTTCGGGTCTCGTGCTCCGAGGACTTCAACCCACACTCCTGGCATGCTCCCTGACACGTTTTCCAGAGGTATAGGTCGGGAAGCGAGCTCGTTGGAGGGAGAACTGTGGTGCGACCCAAAACGGTCCAAAAGATGGCCGAAGCTTCCAACGAGTGGCGAACGCTCGTCCGGTGTCAGAAACCACTGGAAATGCACTTGCAGCGAAGGAAACCGGCTGAGCTCGAGGACTTCCGGTGCTCGTCCCAAGAAAACGCGAGCGGGAATGCCCCGGACTCAGTTTTCTCGTCCTGGGGTAAAAAGCGGTCCCCCGACGGTTTCTTCCCTTTGCTCCGTATTGGTCATAAGTCTTTCGATCTTCGGGTCTCGTGCTCCGAGGACTTCAATCCACACTCCTGGCATGCTCCCTGACACGTTTTCCGGAGGTATAGGTCGGGAAGCGAGCTCGTTGGAGGGAGAACTGTGGTGCGACCCAAAACGGTCCAAAAGATGGCCGAAGCTTCCAACGAGTGGCGAACGCTCGTCCGGTGTCAGAAACCACTGGAAATGCACTTGCAGCGAAGGAAACGGGCTGAGCTCGAGGACTTCCGGTGCTCGTCCCAAGAAAACGCGAGCGGGAATGCCCCGGACTCAGTTTTCTCGTCCTGGGGTAAAAAGCGGTCCCCCGACGGTTTCTTCCCTTTGCTCCGTATTGGTCATAAGTCTTTCGATCTTCGGGTCTCGTGCTCCGAGGACTTCAATCCACACTCCTGGCATGCTCCCTGACACGTTTTCCGGAGGTATAGGTCGGGAAGCGAGCTCGTTGGAGGGAGAACTGTGGTGCGACCCAAAACGGTCCAAAAGATGGCCGAAGCTTCCAACGAGTGGCGAACGCTCGTCCGGTGTCAGAAACCACTGGAAATGCACTTGCAGCGAAGGAAACGGGCTGAGCTCGAGGACTTCCGGTGCTCGTCCCAAGAAAACGCGAGCGGGAATGCCCCGGACTCAGTTTTCTCGTCCTGGGGTAAAAAGCGGTTCCCCGACGGTTTCTTCCCTTTGCTCCGTATAGGTCAGAAGTCTTTCGATCTTCGGGTCTCGTGCTCCGAAGACTTAAACCCACACTCCTGGCATGCTCCCTGACACGTTTTCCGGAGGTATAGGTCGGGAAGCGAGCTCGTTGGAGGGAGAACTGTGGTGCGACCCAAAACGGTCCAAAAGATGGCCGAAGCTTCCAACGAGTGGCGAACGCTCGTCCGGTGTAAGAAACCACTGGAAATGCACTTGCAGCGAAGGAAACGGGCTGAGCTCGAGGACTTCCGGTGCTCGTCCCAAGAAAACGCGAGCGGGAATGCCCCGGACTCAGTTTTCTCGTCCTGGGGTAAAAAGCGGATCCCCGACGGTTTCTTCCCTTTGCTCCGTATTGGTCATAAGTCTTTCGATCTTCGGGTCTCGTGCTCCGAGGACTTCAACCCACACTCCTGGCATGCTCCCTGACACGTTTTCCGGAGGTATAGGTCGGGAAGCGAGCTCGTTGGAGGGAGAACTGTGGTGCGACCCAAAACGGTCCAAAAGATGGCCGAAGCTTCCAACGAGTGGCGAACGCTCGTCCGGTGTCAGAAACCACTGGAAATGCACTTGCAGCGAAGGAAACGGGCTGAGCTCGAGGACTTCCGGTGCTCGTCCCAAGAAAACGCGAGCGGGAATGCCCCGGACTCAGTTTTCTCGTCCTGGGGTAAAAAGCGGTCCCCCGACGGTTTCTTCCCTTTGCGCCGTATTGGTCATAAGTCTTTCGATTTTCGGGTCTCGTGCTCCGAGGACTTCAATCCACACTCCTGGCATGCTCCCTGACACGTTTTCCGGAGGTATAGGTCGGGAAGCGAGCTCGTTGGAGGGAGAACTGTGGTGCGACCCAAAACGGTCCAAAAGATGGCCGAAGCTTCCAACGAGTGGCGAACGCTCGTCCGGTGTCAGAAACCACTGGAAATGCACTTGCAGCGAAGGAAACGGGCTGAGCTCGAGGACTTCCGGTGCTCGTCCCAAGAAAACGCGAGCGGGAATGCCCCGGACTCAGTTTTCTCGTCCTGGGGTAAAAAGCGGTCCCCCGACGGTTTCTTCCCTTTGCTCCGTATTGGTCATAAGTCTTTCGATCTTCCGGTCTCGTGCTCCGAGGACTTCAACCCACACTCCTGGCATGCTCCCTGACACGTTTTCCGGAGGTATAGGTCGGGAAGCGAGCTCGTTGGAGGGAGAACTGTGGTGCGACCCAAAACGGTCCAAAAGATGGCCGAAGCTTCCAACGAGTGGCGAACGCTCGTCCGGTGTCAGAAACCACTGGAAATGCACTTGCAGCGAAGGAAACCGGCTGAGCTCGAGGACTTCCGGTGCTCGTCCCAAGAAAACGCGAGCGGGAATGCCCCGGACTCAGTTTTCTCGTCCTGGGGTAAAAAGCGGTCCCCCGACGGTTTCTTCCCTTTGCTCCGTATTGGTCATAAGTCTTTCGATCTTCGGGTCTCGTGCTCCGAGGACTTCAACCCACACTCCTGGCATGCTCCCTGACACGTTTTCCAGAGGTATAGGTCGGGAAGCGAGCTCGTTGGAGGGAGAACTGTGGTGCGACCCAAAACGGTCCAAAAGATGGCCGAAGCTTCCAACGAGTGGCGAACGCTCGTCCGGTGTCAGAAACCACTGGAAATGCACTTGCAGCGAAGGAAACGGGCTGAGCTCGAGGACTTCCGGTGCTCGTCCCAAGAAAACGCGAGCGGGAATGCCCCGGACTCAGTTTTCTCGTCCTGGGGTAAAAAGCGGTCCCCCGACGGTTTCTTCCCTTTGCTCCGTATTGGTCATAAGTCTTTCGATCTTCGGGTCTCGTGCTCCGAGGACTTCAATCCACACTCCTGGCATGCTCCCTGACACGTTTTCCGGAGGTATAGGTCGGGAAGCGAGCTCGTTGGAGGGAGAACTGTGGTGCGACCCAAAACGGTCCAAAAGATGGCCGAAGCTTCCAACGAGTGGCGAACGCTCGTCCGGTGTCAGAAACCACTGGAAATGCACTTGCAGCGAAGGAAACGGGCTGAGCTCGAGGACTTCCGGTGCTCGTCCCAAGAAAACGCGAGCGGGAATGCCCCGGACTCAGTTTTCTCGTCCTGGGGTAAAAAGCGGTTCCCCGACGGTTTCTTCCCTTTGCTCCGTATAGGTCAGAAGTCTTTCGATCTTCGGGTCTCGTGCTCCGAAGACTTAAACCCACACTCCTGGCATGCTCCCTGACACGTTTTCCGGAGGTATAGGTCGGGAAGCGAGCTCGTTGGAGGGAGAACTGTGGTGCGACCCAAAACGGTCCAAAAGATGGCCGAAGCTTCCAACGAGTGGCGAACGCTCGTCCGGTGTAAGAAACCACTGGAAATGCACTTGCAGCGAAGGAAACGGGCTGAGCTCGAGGACTTCCGGTGCTCGTCCCAAGAAAACGCGAGCGGGAATGCCCCGGACTCAGTTTTCTCGTCCTGGGGTAAAAAGCGGATCCCCGACGGTTTCTTCCCTTTGCTCCGTATTGGTCATAAGTCTTTCGATCTTCGGGTCTCGTGCTCCGAGGACTTCAACCCACACTCCTGGCATGCTCCCTGACACGTTTTCCGGAGGTATAGGTCGGGAAGCGAGCTCGTTGGAGGGAGAACTGTGGTGCGACCCAAAACGGTCCAAAAGATGGCCGAAGCTTCCAACGAGTGGCGAACGCTCGTCCAGTGTCAGAAACCACTGGAAATGCACTTGCAGCGAAGGAAACGGGCTGAGCTCGAGGACTTCCGGTGCTCGTCCCAAGAAAACGCGAGCGGGAATGCCCCGGACTCAGTTTTCTCGTCCTGGGGTAAAAAGCGGTCCCCCGACGGTTTCTTCCCTTTGCTCCGTATTGGTCATAAGTCTTTCGATTTTCGGGTCTCGTGCTCCGAGGACTTCAATCCACACTCCTGGCATGCTCCCTGACACGTTTTCCGGAGGTATAGGTCGGGAAGCGAGCTCGTTGGAGGGAGAACTGTGGTGCGACCCAAAACGGTCCAAAAGATGGCCGAAGCTTCCAACGAGTGGCGAACGCTCGTCCGGTGTCAGAAACCACTGGAAATGCACTTGCAGCGAAGGAAACGGGCTGAGCTCGAGGACTTCCGGTGCTCGTCCCAAGAAAACGCGAGCGGGAATGCCCCGGACTCAGTTTTTTCGTCCTGGGGTAAAAAGCGGTCCCCCGACGGTTTCTTCCCTTTGCTCCGTATTGGTCATAAGTCTTTCGATCTTCCGGTCTCGTGCTCCGAGGACTTCAACCCACACTCCTGGCATGCTCCCTGACACGTTTTCCGGAGGTATAGGTCGGGAAGCGAGCTCGTTGGAGGGAGAACTGTGGTGCGACCCAAAACGGTCCAAAAGATGGCCGAAGCTTCCAACGAGTGGCGAACGCTCGTCCGGTGTCAGAAACCACTGGAAATGCACTTGCAGCGAAGGAAACCGGCTGAGCTCGAGGACTTCCGGTGCTCGTCCCAAGAAAACGCGAGCGGGAATGCCCCGGACTCAGTTTTCTCGTCCTGGGGTAAAAAGCGGTCCCCCGACGGTTTCTTCCCTTTGCTCCGTATTGGTCATAAGTCTTTCGATCTTCGGGTCTCGTGCTCCGAGGACTTCAACCCACACTCCTGGCATGCTCCCTGACACGTTTTCCAGAGGTTTAGGTCGGGAAGCGAGCTCGTTGGAGGGAGAACTGTGGTGCGACCCAAAACGGTCCAAAAGATGGCCGAAGCTTCCAACGAGTGGCGAACGCTCGTCCGGTGTCAGAAACCACTGGAAATGCACTTGCAGCGAAGGAAACGGGCTGAGCTCGAGGACTTCCGGTGCTCGTCCCAAGAAAACGCGAGCGGGAATGCCCCGGACTCAGTTTTCTCGTCCTGGGGTAAAAAGCGGTCCCCCGACGGTTTCTTCCCTTTGCTCCGTGTTGGTCATAAGTCTTTCGATCTTCGGGTCTCGTGCTCCGAGGACTTCAACCCACACTCCTGGCATGCTCCCTGACACGTTTTCCAGAGGTATAGGTCGGGAAGCGAGCTCGTTGGAGGGAGAACTGTGGTGCGACCCAAAACGGTCCAAAAGATGGCCGAAGCTTCCAACGAGTGGCGAACGCTCGTCCGGTGTCAGAAACCACTGGAAATGCACTTGCAGCGAAGGAAACGGGCTGAGCTCGAGGACTTCCGGTGCTCGTCCCAAGAAAACGCGAGCGGGAATGCCCCGGACTCAGTTTTCTCGTCCTGGGGTAAAAAGCGGTCCCCCGACGGTTTCTTCCCTTTGCTCCGTATTGGTCATAAGTCTTTCGATCTTCGGGTCTCGTGCTCCGAGGACTTCAACGCACACTCCTGGCATGCTCCCTGACACGTTTTCCGGAGGTATAGGTCGGGAAGCGAGCTCGTTGGAGGGAGAACTGTGGTGCGACCCAAAACGGTCCAAAAGATGGCCGAAGCTTCCAACGAGTGGCGAACGCTCGTCCGGTGTCAGAAACCACTGGAAATGCACTTGCAGCGAAGGAAACGGGCTGAGCTCGAGGACTTCCGGTGCTCGTCCCAAGAAAACGCGAGCGGGAATGCCCCGGACTCAGTTTTCTCGTCCTGGGGTAAAAAGCGGTCCCCCGACGGTTTCTTCCCTTTGCTCCGTATTGGTCATAAGTCTTTCGATCTTCGGGTCTCGTGCTCCGAGGACTTCAACCCACACTCCTGGCATGCTCCCTGACACGTTTTCCGGAGGTATAGGTCGGGAAGCGAGCTCGTTGGAGGGAGAACTGTGGTGCGACCCAAAACGGTCCAAAAGATGGCCGAAGCTTCCAACGAGTGGCGAACGCTCGTCCGGTGTCAGAAACCACTGGAAATGCACTTGCAGCGAAGGAAACGGGCTGAGCTCGAGGACTTCCGGTGCTCGTCCCAAGAAAACGCGAGCGGGAATGCCCCGGACTCAGTTTTCTCGTCCTGGGGTAAAAAGCGGTCCCCCGACGGTTTCTTCCCTTTGCTCCGTATTGGTCATAAGTCTTTCGATCTTTGGGTTTCGTGCTCCGAGGACTTCAACCCACACTCCTGGCATGCTCCCTGACACGTTTTCCGGAGGTGTAGGTCGGGAAGCGAGCTCGTTGGAGGGAGAACTGTGGTGCGACCCAAAACGGTCCAAAAGATGGCCGAAGCTTCCAACGAGTGGCGAACGCTCGTCCGGTGTCAGAAACCACTGGAAATGCATTTGCAGCGAAGGAAACGGGCTGAGCTCGAGGACTTCCGGTGCTCGTCCCAAGAAAACGCGAGCGGGAATGCCCCGGACTCAGTTTTCTCGTCCTGGGGTAAAAAGCGGTCCCCCGACGGTTTCTTCCCTTTGCTCCGTATTGGTCATAAGTCTTTCGATCTTCGGGTCTCGTGCTCCGAGGACTTCAACGCACACTCCTGGCATGCTCCCTGACACGTTTTCCGGAGGTGTAGGTCGGGAAGCGAGCTCGTTGGAGGGAGAACTGTGGTGCGACCCAAAACGGTCCAAAAGATGGCCGAAGCTTCCAACGAGTGGCGAACTCTCGTCCGGTGTCAGAAACCACTGGAAATGCACTTGCAGCGAAGGAAACGGGCTGAGCTCGAGGACTTCCGGTGCTCGTCCCAAGAAAACGCGAGCGGGAATGCCCCGGACTCAGTTTTCTCGTCCTGGGGTAAAAAGCGGTCCCCCGACGGTTTCTTCCCTTTGCTCCGTATTGGTCATAAGTCTTTCGATCTTCGGGTCTCGTGCTCCGAGGACTTCAACCCACACTCCTGGCATGCTCCCTGACACGTTTTCCGGAGGTATAGGTCGGGAAGCGAGCTCGTTGGAGGGAGAACTGTGGTGCGACCCAAAACGGTCCAAAAGATGGCCGAAGCTTCCAACGAGTGGCGAACGCTCGTCCGGTGTCAGAAACCACTGGAAATGCACTTGCAGCGAAGGAAACGGGCTGAGCTCGAGGACTTCCGGTGCTCGTCCCAAGAAAACGCGAGCGGGAATGCCCCGGACTCAGTTTTCTCGTCCTGGGGTAAAAAGCGGTCCCCCGACGGTTTAATCCCTTTGCTCCGTATTGGTCATAAGTCTTTCGATCTTTGGGTTTCGTGCTCCGAGGACTTCAACCCACACTCCTGGCATGCTCCCTGACACGTTTTCCGGAGGTGTAGGTCGGGAAGCGAGCTCGTTGGAGGGAGAACTGTGGTGCGACCCAAAACGGTCCAAAAGATGGCCGAAGCTTCCAACGAGTGGCGAACGCTCGTCCGGTGTCAGAAACCACTGGAAATGCATTTGCAGCGAAGGAAACGGGCTGAGCTCGAGGACTTCCGGTGCTCGTCCCAAGAAAACGCGAGCGGGAATGCCCCGGACTCAGTTTTCTCGTCCTGGGGTAAAAAGCGGTCCCCCGACGGTTTCTCCCTTTGCTCCGTATTGGTCATAAGTCTTTCGATCTTCGGGTCTCGTGCTCCGAGGACTTCAACGCACACTCCTGGCATGCTCCCTGACACGTTTTCCGGAGGTGTAGGTCGGGAAGCGAGCTCGTTGGAGGGAGAACTGTGGTGCGACCCAAAACGGTCCAAAAGATGGCCGAAGCTTCCAACGAGTGGCGAACGCTCGTCCGGTGTCAGAAACCACTGGAAATTCACTTGCAGCGAAGGAAACGGGCTGAGCTCGAGGACTTCCGGTGCTCGCCCCAAGAAAACGCGAGCGGGAATGCCCCGGACTCAGTTTTCTCGTCCTGGGGTAAAAAGCGGTCCCCCGACGGTTTCTTCCCTTTGCTCCGTATTGGTCATAAGTCTTTCGATCTTCGGGTCTCGTGCTCCGAGGACTTCAACGCACACTCCTGGCATGCTCCCTGACACGTTTTCCGGAGGTGTAGGTCGGGAAGCGAGCTCGTTGGAGGGAGAACTGTGGTGCGACCCAAAACGGTCCAAAAGATGGCCGAAGCTTCCAACGAGTGGCGAACGCTCGTCCGGTGTCAGAAACCACTGGAAATGCATTTGCAGCGAAGGAAACGGGCTGAGCTCGAGGACTTCCGGTGCTCGTCCCAAGAAAACGCGAGCGGGAATGCCCCGGACTCAGTTTTCTCGTCCTGGGGTAAAAAGCGGTCCCCCGACGGTTTCTCCCTTTGCTCCGTATTGGTCATAAGTCTTTCGATCTTCGGGTCTCGTGCTCCGAGGACTTCAACGCACACTCCTGGCATGCTCCCTGACACGTTTTCCGGAGGTGTAGGTCGGGAAGCGAGCTCGTTGGAGGGAGAACTGTGGTGCGACCCAAAACGGTCCAAAAGATGGCCGAAGCTTCCAACGAGTGGCGAACGCTCGTCCGGTGTCAGAAACCACTGGAAATGCACTTGCAGCGAAGGAAACGGGCTGAGCTCGAGGACTTCCGGTGCTCGCCCCAAGAAAACGCGAGCGGGAATGCCCCGGACTCAGTTTTCTCGTCCTGGGGTAAAAAGCGGTCCCCCGACGGTTTCTTCCCTTTGCTCCGTATTGGTCATAAGTCTTTCGATCTTCGGGTCTCGTGCTCCGAGGACTTCAACGCACACTCCTGGCATGCTCCCTGACACGTTTTCCGGAGGTGTAGGTCGGGAAGCGAGCTCGTTGGAGGGAGAACTGTGGTGCGACCCAAAACGGTCCAAAAGATGGCCGAAGCTTGCAACGAGTGGCGAACGCTCGTCCGGTGTCAGAAACCACTGGAAATGCACTTGCAGCGAAGGAAACGGGCTGAGCTCGAGGACTTCCGGTGCTCGCCCCAAGAAAACGCGAGCGGGAATGCCCCGGACTCAGTTTTCTCGTCCTGGGGTAAAAAGCGGTCCCCCGACGGTTTCTTCCCTTTGCTCCGTATTGGTCATAAGTCTTTCGATCTTCGGGTCTCGTGCTCCGAGGACTTCAACCCACACTCCTGGCATGCTCCCTGACACGTTTTCCGGAGGTGTAGGTCGGGAAGCGAGCTCGTTGGAGGGAGAACTGTGGTGCGACCCAAAACGGTCCAAAAGATGGCCGAAGCTTCCAACGAGTGGCGAACGCTCGTCCGGTGTCAGAAACCACTGGAAATGCACTTGCAGCGAAGGAAACGGGCTGAGCTCGAGGACTTCCGGTGCTCGTCCCAAGAAAACGCGAGCGGGCATGCCCCGGACTCAGTTTTCTCGTCCTGGGGTAAAAAGCGGTCCCCCGACGGTTTCTTCCCTTTGCTCCGTAGTGGTCATAAGTCTTTCGATCTTCGGGTCTCGTGCTCCGAGGACTTCAACCCACACTCCTGGCATGCTCCTTGACACGTTTTCCGGAGGTGTAGGTCGGGAAGCGAGCTCGTTGGAGGGAGAACTGTGGTGCGACCCAAAACGGTCCAAAAGATGGCCGAAGCTTCCAACGAGTGGCGAACGCTCGTCCGGTGTCAGCAACCACTGGAAATGCACTTGCAGCGAAGGAAACGGGATGAGCTCGAGGACTTCCGGTGCTCGTCCCAAGAAAACGCGAGCGGGAATGCCCCGGACTCAGTTTTCTCGTCCTGCGGTAAAAAGCGGTCCCCCGACGGTTTCTTCCCTTTGCTCCGTATTGGTCATAAGTCTTTCGATCTTCGGGTCTCGTGCTCCGAGGACTTCAACCCACACTCCTGGCATGCTCCCAGACACGTTTTCCGGAGGTGTAGGTCGGGAAGCGAGCTCGTTGGAGGGAGAACTGTGGTGCGACCCAAAACGGTCCAAAAGATGGCCGAAGCTTCCAACGAGTGGCGAACGCTCGTCCGGTGTCAGAAACCACTGGAAATGCACTTGCAGCGAAGGAAACGGGCTGAGCTCGAGGACTTCCGGTGCTCGCCCCAAGAAAACGCGAGCGGGAATGCCCCGGACTCAGTTTTCTCGTCCTGGGGTAAAAAGCGGTCCCCCGACGGTTTCTTCCCTTTGCTCCGTATTGGTCATAAGTCTTTCGATCTTCGGGTCTCGTGCTCCGAGGACTTCAACGCACACTCCTGGCATGCTCCCTGACACGTTTTCCGGAGGTGTAGGTCGGGAAGCGAGCTCGTTGGAGGGAGAACTGTGGTGCGACCCAAAACGGTCCAAAAGATGGCCGAAGCTTCCAACGAGTGGCGAACGCTCGTCCGGTGTCAGAAACCACTGGAAATGCACTTGCAGCGAAGGAAACGGGCTGAGCTCGAGGACTTCCGGTGCTCGCCCCAAGAAAACGCGAGCGGGAATGCCCCGGACTCAGTTTTCTCGTCCTGGGGTAAAAAGCGGTCCCCCGACGGTTTCTTCCCTTTGCTTCGTATTGGTCATAAGTCTTTCGATCTTCGGGTCTCGTGCTCCGAGGACTTCAACCCACACTCCTGGCATGCTCCCTGACACGTTTTCCGGAGGTGTAGGTCGGGAAGCGAGCTCGTTGGAGGGAGAACTGTGGTGCGACCCAAAACGGTCCAAAAGATGGCCGAAGCTTCCAACGAGTGGCGAACGCTCGTCCGGTGTCAGAAACCACTGGAAATGCACTTGCAGCGAAGGAAACGGGATGAGCTCGAGGACTTCCGGTGCTCGTCCCAAGAAAACGCGAGCGGGCATGCCCCGGACTCAGTTTTCTCGTCCTGCGGTAAAAAGCGGTCCCCCGACGGTTTCTTCCCTTTGCTCCGTATTGGTCATAAGTCTTTCGATCTTCGGGTCTCGTGCTCCGAGGACTTCAACCCACACTCCTGGCATGCTCCCTGACACGTTTTCCGGAGGTGTAGGTCGGGAAGCGAGCTCGTTGGAGGGAGAACTGTGGTGCGACCCAAAACGGTCCAAAAGATGGCCGAAGCTTCCAACGAGTGGCGAACGCTCGTCCGGTGTCAGCAACCACTGGAAATGCACTTGCAGCGAAGGAAACGGGATGAGCTCGAGGACTTCCGGTGCTCGTCCCAAGAAAACGCGAGCGGGAATGCCCCGGACTCAGTTTTCTCGTCCTGGGGTAAAAAGCGGTCCCCCGACGGTTTCTTCCCTTTGCTCCGTATTGGTCATAAGTCTTTCGATCTTCGGGTCTCGTGCTCCGAGGACTTCAACCCACACTCCTGGCATGCTCCCAGACACGTTTTCCGGAGGTGTAGGTCGGGAAGCGAGCTCGTTGGAGGGAGAACTGTGGTGCGACCCAAAACGGTCCAAAAGATGGCCGAAGCTTCCAACGAGTGGCGAACGCTCGTCCGGTGTCAGAAACCACTGGAAATGCACTTGCAGCGAAGGAAACGGGCTGAGCTCGAGGACTTCCGGTGCTCGCCCCAAGAAAACGCGAGCGGGAATGCCCCGGACTCAGTTTTCTCGTCCTGGGGTAAAAAGCGGTCCCCCGACGGTTTCTTCCCTTTGCTCCGTATTGGTCATAAGTCTTTCGATCTTCGGGTCTCGTGCTCCGAGGACTTCAACGCACACTCCTGGCATGCTCCCTGACACGTTTTCCGGAGGTGTAGGTCGGGAAGCGAGCTCGTTGGAGGGAGAACTGTGGTGCGACCCAAAACGGTCCAAAAGATGGCCGAAGCTTCCAACGAGTGGCGAACGCTCGTCCGGTGTCAGAAACCACTGGAAATGCACTTGCAGCGAAGGAAACGGGCTGAGCTCGAGGACTTCCGGTGCTCGCCCCAAGAAAACGCGAGCGGGAATGCCCCGGACTCAGTTTTCTCGTCCTGGGGTAAAAAGCGGTCCCCCGACGGTTTCTTCCCTTTGCTTCGTATTGGTCATAAGTCTTTCGATCTTCGGGTCTCGTGCTCCGAGGACTTCAACCCACACTCCTGGCATGCTCCCTGACACGTTTTCCGGAGGTGTAGGTCGGGAAGCGAGCTCGTTGGAGGGAGAACTGTGGTGCGACCCAAAACGGTCCAAAAGATGGCCGAAGCTTCCAACGAGTGGCGAACGCTCGTCCGGTGTCAGCAACCACTGGAAATGCACTTGCAGCGAAGGAAACGGGATGAGCTCGAGGACTTCCGGTGCTCGTCCCAAGAAAACGCGAGCGGGAATGCCCCGGACTCAGTTTTCTCGTCCTGCGGTAAAAAGCGGTCCCCCGACGGTTTCTTCCCTTTGCTCCGTATTGGTCATAAGTCTTTCGATCTTCGGGTCTCGTGCTCCGAGGACTTCAACCCACACTCCTGGCATGCTCCCTGACACGTTTTCCGGAGGTGTAGGTCGGGAAGCGAGCTCGTTGGAGGGAGAACTGTGGTGCGACCCAAAACGGTCCAAAAGATGGCCGAAGCTTCCAACGAGTGGCGAACGCTCGTCCGGTGTCAGAAACCACTGGAAATGCACTTGCAGCGAAGGAAACGGGCTGAGCTCGAGGACTTCCGGTGCTCGCCCCAAGAAAACGCGAGCGGGAATGCCCCGGACTCAGTTTTCTCGTCCTGGGGTAAAAAGCGGTCCCCCGACGGTTTCTTCCCTTTGCTCCGTATTGGTCATAAGTCTTTCGATCTTCGGGTCTCGTGCTCCGAGGACTTCAACCCACACTCCTGGCATGCTCCCTGACACGTTTTCCGGAGGTGTAGGTCGGGAAGCGAGCTCGTTGGAGGGAGAACTGTGGTGCGACCCAAAACGGTCCAAAAGATGGCCGAAGCTTCCAACGAGTGGCGAACGCTCGTCCGGTGTCAGAAACCACTGGAAATGCACTTGCAGCGAAGGAAACGGGCTGAGCTCGAGGACTTCCGGTGCTCGTCCCAAGAAAACGCGAGCAAGAATGCCCCGGACTCAGTTTTCTCGTCCTGGGGTAAAAAGCGGTCCCCCGACGGTTTCTTCCCTTTGCTCCGTATTGGTCATAAGTCTTTCGATCTTCGGGTCTCGTGCTCCGAGGACTTCAACCCACACTCCTGGCATGCTCCCTGACACGTTTTCCGGAGGTGTAGGTCGGGAAGCGAGCTCGTTGGAGGGAGAACTGTGGTGCGACCCAAAACGGTCCAAAAGATGGCCGAAGCTTCCAACGAGTGGCGAACGCTCGTCCTGTGTCAGAAACCACTGGAAATGCACTTGCAGCGAAGGAAACGGGCTGAGCTCGAGGACTTCCGGTGCTCGTCCCAAGAAAACGCGAGCGGGAATGCCCCGGACTCAGTTTTCTCGTCCTGGGGTAAAAAGCGGTCCCCCGACGGTTTCTTCCCTTTGCTCCGTATTGGTCATAAGTCTTTCGATCTTCGGGTCTCGTGCTCCGAGGACTTCAACCCACACTCCTGGCATGCTCCCTGACACGTTTTCCGGAGGTGTAGGTCGGGAAGCGAGCTCGTTGGAGGGAGAACTGTGGTGCGACCCAAAACGGTCCAAAAGATGGCCGAAGCTTCCAACGAGTGGCGAACGCTCGTCCGGTGTCAGAAACCACTGGAAATGCACTTGCAGCGAAGGAAACGGGCTGAGCTCGAGGACTTCCGGTGCTCGCCCCAAGAAAACGCGAGCGGGAATGCCCCGGACTCAGTTTTCTCGTCCTGGGGTAAAAAGCGGTCCCCCGACGGTTTCTTCCCTTTGCTCCGTATTGGTCATAAGTCTTTCGATCTTCGGGTCTCGTGCTCCGAGGACTTCAACCCACACTCCTGGCATGCTCCCTGACACGTTTTCCGGAGGTGTAGGTCGGGAAGCGAGCTCGTTGGAGGGAGAACTGTGGTGCGACCCAAAACGGTCCAAAAGATGGCCGAAGCTTCCAACGAGTGGCGAACGCTCGTCCGGTGTCAGAAACCACTGGAAATGCACTTGCAGCGAAGGAAACGGGCTGAGCTCGAGGACTTCCGGTGCTCGTCCCAAGAAAACGCGAGCGGGAATGCCCCGGACTCAGTTTTCTCGTCCTGGGGTAAAAAGCGGTCCCCCGACGGTTTCTTCCCTTTGCTTCGTATTGGTCATAAGTCTTTCGATCTTCGGGTCTCGTGCTCCGAGGACTTCAACCCACACTCCTGGCATGCTCCCTGACACGTTTTCCGGAGGTGTAGGTCAGGAAGCGAGCTCGTTGGAGGGAGAACTGTGGTGCGACCCAAAACGGTCCAAAAGATGGCCGAAGCTTCCAACGAGTGGCGAACGCTCGTCCGGTGTCAGAAACCACTGGAAATGCACTTGCAGCGAAGGAAACGGGCTGAGCTCGAGGACTTCCGGTGCTCGTCCCAAGAAAACGCGAGCGGGAATGCCCCGGACTCAGTTTTCTCGTCCTGGGGTAAAAAGCGGTCCCCCGACGGTTTCTTCCCTTTGCTCCGTATTGGTCATAAGTCTTTCGATCTTCGGGTCTCGTGCTCCGAGGACTTCAACCCACACTCCTGGCATGCTCCCTGACACGTTTTCCGGAGGTGTAGGTCGGGAAGCGAGCTCGTTGGAGGGAGAACTGTGGTGCGACCCAAAACGGTCCAAAAGATGGCCGAAGCTTCCAACGAGTGGCGAACGCTCGTCCGGTGTCAGAAACCACTGGAAATGCACTTGCAGCGAAGGAAACGGGATGAGCTCGAGGACTTCCGGTGCTCGTCCCAAGAAAACGCGAGCGGGAATGCCTCGGACTCAGTTTTCTCGTCCTGGGGTAAAAAGCGGTCCCCCGACGGTTTCTTCCCTTTGCTCCGTATTGGTCATAAGTCTTTCGATCTTCGGGTCTCGTGCTCCGAGGACTTCAACCCACACTCCTGGCATGCTCCCTGACACGTTTTCCGGAGGTGTAGGTCGGGAAGCGAGCTCGTTGGAGGGAGAACTGTGGTGCGACCCAAAACGGTCCAAAAGATGGCCGAAGCTTCCAACGAGTGGCGAACGCTCGTCCGGTGTCAGAAACCACTGGAAATGCACTTGCAGCGAAGGAAACGGGCTGAGCTCGAGGACTTCCGGTGCTCGTCCCAAGAAAACGCGAGCGGGAATGCCTCGGACTCAGTTTTCTCGTCCTGGGGTAAAAAGCGGTCCCCCGACGGTTTCTTCCCTTTGCTCCGTATTGGTCATAAGTCTTTCGATCTTCGGGTCTCGTGCTCCGAGGACTTCAACCCACACTCCTGGCATGCTCCCTGACACGTTTTCCGGAGGTGTAGGTCGGGAAGCGAGCTCGTTGGAGGGAGAACTGTGGTGCGACCCAAAACGGTCCAAAAGATGGCCGAAGCTTCCAACGAGTGGCGAACGCTCGTCCGGTGTCAGAAACCACTGGAAATGCACTTGCAGCGAAGGAAACGGGCTGAGCTCGAGGACTTCCGGTGCTCGTCCCAAGAAAACGCGAGCGGGAATGCCCCGGACTCAGTTTTCTCGTCCTGGGGTAAAAAGCGGTCCCCCGACGGTTTCTTCCCTTTGCTCCGTATTGGTCATAAGTCTTTCGATCTTCGGGTCTCGTGCTCCGAGGACTTCAACCCACACTCCTGGCATGCTCCCTGACACGTTTTCCGGAGGTGTAGGTCAGGAAGCGAGCTCGTTGGAGGGAGAACTGTGGTGCGACCCAAAACGGTCCAAAAGATGGCCGAAGCTTCCAACGAGTGGCGAACGCTCGTCCGGTGTCAGAAACCACTGGAAATGCACTTGCAGCGAAGGAAACGGGCTGAGCTCGAGGACTTCCGGTGCTCGTCCCAAGAAAACGCGAGCGGGAATGCCCCGGACTCAGTTTTCTCGTCCTGGGGTAAAAAGCGGTCCCCCGACGGTTTCTTCCCTTTGCTCCGTATTGGTCATAAGTCTTTCGATCTTCGGGTCTCGTGCTCCGAGGACTTCAACCCACACTCCTGGCATGCTCCCTGACACGTTTTCCGGAGGTGTAGGTCGGGAAGCGAGCTCGTTGGAGGGAGAACTGTGGTGCGACCCAAAACGGTCCAAAAGATGGCCGAAGCTTCCAACGAGTGGCGAACGCTCGTCCGGTGTCAGAAACCACTGGAAATGCACTTGCAGCGAAGGAAACGGGATGAGCTCGAGGACTTCCGGTGCTCGTCCCAAGAAAACGCGAGCGGGAATGCCTCGGACTCAGTTTTCTCGTCCTGGGGTAAAAAGCGGTCCCCCGACGGTTTCTTCCCTTTGCTCCGTATTGGTCATAAGTCTTTCGATCTTCGGGTCTCGTGCTCCGAGGACTTCAACCCACACTCCTGGCATGCTCCCTGACACGTTTTCCGGAGGTGTAGGTCGGGAAGCGAGCTCGTTGGAGGGAGAACTGTGGTGCGACCCAAAACGGTCCAAAAGATGGCCGAAGCTTCCAACGAGTGGCGAACGCTCGTCCGGTGTCAGAAACCACTGGAAATGCACTTGCAGCGAAGGAAACGGGCTGAGCTCGAGGACTTCCGGTGCTCGTCCCAAGAAAACGCGAGCGGGAATGCCCCGGACTCAGTTTTCTCGTCCTGGGGTAAAAAGCGGTCCCCCGACGGTTTCTTCCCTTTGCTCCGTATTGGTCATAAGTCTTTCGATCTTCGGGTCTCGTGCTCCGAGGACTTCAACCCACACTCCTGGCATGCTCCCTGACACGTTTTCCGGAGGTGTAGGTCGGGAAGCGAGCTCGTTGGAGGGAGAACTGTGGTGCGACCCAAAACGGTCCAAAAGATGGCCGAAGCTTCCAACGAGTGGCGAACGCTCGTCCGGTGTCAGAAACCACTGGAAATGCACTTGCAGCGAAGGAAACGGGCTGAGCTCGAGGACTTCCGGTGCTCGTCCCAAGAAAACGCGAGCGGGAATGCCCCGGACTCAGTTTTCTCGTCCTGGGGTAAAAAGCGGTCCCCCGACGGTTTCTTCCCTTTGCTCCGTATTGGTCATAAGTCTTTCGATCTTCGGGTCTCGTGCTCCGAGGACTTCAACCCACACTCCTGGCATGCTCCCTGACACGTTTTCCGGAGGTATAGGTCGGGAAGCGAGCTCGTTGGAGGGAGAACTGTGGTGCGACCCAAAACGGTCCAAAAGATGGCCGAAGCTTCCAACGAGTGGCGAACGCTCGTCCGGTGTCAGAAACCACTGGAAATGCACTTGCAGCGAAGGAAACGGGCTGAGCTCGAGGACTTCCGGTGCTCGTCCCAAGAAAACGCGAGCGGGAATGCCCCGGACTCAGTTTTCTCGTCCTGGGGTAAAAAGCGGTCCCCCGACGGTTTCTTCCCTTTGCTCCGTATTGGTCATAAGTCTTTCGATCTTCGGGTCTCGTGCTCCGAGGACTTCAACGCACACTCCTGGCATGCTCCCTGACACGTTTTCCGGAGGTGTAGGTCGGGAAGCGAGCTCGTTGGAGGGAGAACTGTGGTGCGACCCAAAACGGTCCAAAAGATGGCCGAAGCTTCCAACGAGTGGCGAACGCTCGTCCGGTGTCAGAAACCACTGGAAATGCACTTGCAGCGAAGGAAACGGGCTGAGCTCGAGGACTTCCGGTGCTCGCCCCAAGAAAACGCGAGCGGGAATGCCCCGGACTCAGTTTTCTCGTCTTGGGGTAAAAAGCGGTCCCCCGACGGTTTCTTCCCTTTGCTCCGTATTGGTCATAAGTCTTTCGATCTTCGGGTCTCGTGCTCCGAGGACTTCAACGCACACTCCTGGCATGCTCCCTGACACGTTTTCCGGAGGTGTAGGTCGGGAAGCGAGCTCGTTGGAGGGAGAACTGTGGTGCGACCCAAAACGGTCCAAAAGATGGCCGAAGCTTCCAACGAGTGGCGAACGCTCGTCCGGTGTCAGAAACCACTGGAAATGCACTTGCAGCGAAGAAAACGGGCTGAGCTCGAGGACTTCCGGTGCTCGTCCCAAGAAAACGCGAGCGGGAATGCCCCGGACTCAGTTTTCTCGTCCTGGGGTAAAAAGCGGTCCCCCGACGGTTTCTTCCCTTTGCTCCGTATTGGTCATAAGTCTTTCGATCTTCGGGTCTCGTGCTCCGAGGACTTCAACCCACACTCCTGGCATGCTCCCTGACACGTTTTCCGGAGGTATAGGTCGGGAAGCGAGCTCGTTGGAGGGAGAACTGTGGTGCGACCCAAAACGGTCCAAAAGATGGCCGAAGCTTCCAACGAGTGGCGAACGCTCGTCCGGTGTCAGAAACCACTGGAAATGCACTTGCAGCGAAGGAAACGGGCTGAGCTCGAGGACTTCCGGTGCTCGTCCCAAGAAAACGCGAGCGGGAATGCCCCGGACTCAGTTTTCTCGTCCTGGGGTAAAAAGCGGTCCCCCGACGGTTTCTTCCCTTTGCTCCGTATTGGTCATAAGTCTTTCGATCTTCGGGTCTCGTGCTCCGAGGACTTCAACCCACACTCCTGGCATGCTCCCTGACACGTTTTCCGGAGGTATAGGTCGGGAAGCGAGCTCGTTGGAGGGAGAACTGTGGTGCGACCCAAAACGGTCCAAAAGATGGCCGAAGCTTCCAACGAGTGGCGAACGCTCGTCCGGTGTCAGAAACCACTGGAAATGCACTTGCAGCGAAGGAAACGGGCTGAGCTCGAGGACTTCCGGTGCTCGTCCCAAGAAAACGCGAGCGGGAATGCCCCGGACTCAGTTTTCTCGTCCTGGGGTAAAAAGCGGTCCCCCGACGGTTTCTTCCCTTTGCTCCGTATTGGTCATAAGTCTTTCGATCTTCGGGTCTCGTGCTCCGAGGACTTCAACCCACACTCCTGGCATGCTCCCTGACACGTTTTCCGGAGGTGTAGGTCGGGAAGCGAGCTCGTTGGAGGGAGAACTGTGGTGCGACCCAAAACGGTCCAAAAGATGGCCGAAGCTTCCAACGAGTGGCGAACGCTCGTCCGGTGTCAGAAACCACTGGAAATGCACTTGCAGCGAAGGAAACGGGCTGAGCTCGAGGACTTCCGGTGCTCGCCCCAAGAAAACGCGAGCGGGAATGCCCCGGACTCAGTTTTCTCGTCTTGGGGTAAAAAGCGGTCCCCCGACGGTTTCTTCCCTTTGCTCCGTATTGGTCATAAGTCTTTCGATCTTCGGGTCTCGTGCTCCGAGGACTTCAACGCACACTCCTGGCATGCTCCCTGACACGTTTTCCGGAGGTGTAGGTCGGGAAGCGAGCTCGTTGGAGGGAGAACTGTGGTGCGACCCAAAACGGTCCAAAAGATGGCCGAAGCTTCCAACGAGTGGCGAACGCTCGTCCGGTGTCAGAAACCACTGGAAATGCACTTGCAGCGAAGGAAACGGGCTGAGCTCGAGGACTTCCGGTGCTCGTCCCAAGAAAACGCGAGCGGGAATGCCCCGGACTCAGTTTTCTCGTCCTGGGGTAAAAAGCGGTCCCCCGACGGTTTCTTCCCTTTGCTCCGTATTGGTCATAAGTCTTTCGATCTTCGGGTCTCGTGCTCCGAGGACTTCAACCCACACTCCTGGCATGCTCCTTGACACGTTTTCCGGAGGTATAGGTCGGGAAGCGAGCTCGTTGGAGGGAGAACTGTGGTGCGACCCAAAACGGTCCAAAAGATGGCCGAAGCTTCCAACGAGTGGCGAACGCTCGTCCGGTGTCAGAAACCACTGGAAATGCACTTGCAGCGAAGGAAACGGGCTGAGCTCGAGGACTTCCGGTGCTCGTCCCAAGAAAACGCGAGCGGGAATGCCCCGGACTCAGTTTTCTCGTCCTGGGGTAAAAAGCGGTCCCCCGACGGTTTCTTCCCTTTGCTCCGTATTGGTCATAAGTCTTTCGATCTTCGGGTCTCGTGCTCCGAGGACTTCAACCCACACTCCTGGCATGCTCCCTGACACGTTTTCCGGAGGTATAGGTCGGGAAGCGAGCTCGTTGGAGGGAGAACTGTGGTGCGACCCAAAACGGTCCAAAAGATGGCCGAAGCTTCCAACGAGTGGCGAACGCTCGTCCGGTGTCAGAAACCACTGGAAATGCACTTGCAGCGAAGGAAACGGGCTGAGCTCGAGGACTTCCGGTGCTCGTCCCAAGAAAACGCGAGCGGGAATGCCCCGGACTCAGTTTTCTCGTCCTGGGGTAAAAAGCGGTCCCCCGACGGTTTCTTCCCTTTGCTCCGTATTGGTCATAAGTCTTTCGATCTTCGGGTCTCGTGCTCCGAGGACTTCAACCCACACTCCTGGCATGCTCCCTGACACGTTTTCCGGAGGTATAGGTCGGGAAGCGAGCTCGTTGGAGGGAGAACTGTGGTGCGACCCAAAACGGTCCAAAAGATGGCCGAAGCTTCCAACGAGTGGCGAACGCTCGTCCGGTGTCAGAAACCACTGGAAATGCACTTGCAGCGAAGGAAACGGGCTGAGCTCGAGGACTTCCGGTGCTCGTCCCAAGAAAACGCGAGCGGGAATGCCCCGGACTCAGTTTTCTCGTCCTGGGGTAAAAAGCGGTCCCCCGACGGTTTCTTCCCTTTGCTCCGTATTGGTCATAAGTCTTTCGATCTTCGGGTCTCGTGCTCCGAGGACTTCAACCCACACTCCTGGCATGCTCCCTGACACGTTTTCCGGAGGTATAGGTCGGGAAGCGAGCTCGTTGGAGGGAGAACTGTGGTGCGACCCAAAACGGTCCAAAAGATGGCCGAAGCTTCCAACGAGTGGCGAACGCTCGTCCGGTGTCAGAAACCACTGGAAATGCACTTGCAGCGAAGGAAACGGGCTGAGCTCGAGGACTTCCGGTGCTCGTCCCAAGAAAACGCGAGCGGGAATGCCCCGGACTCAGTTTTCTCGTCCTGGGGTAAAAAGCGGTCCCCCGACGGTTTCTTCCCTTTGCTCCGTATTGGTCATAAGTCTTTCGATCTTCGGGTCTCGTGCTCCGAGGACTTCAACCCACACTCCTGGCATGCTCCCTGACACGTTTTCCGGAGGTATAGGTCGGGAAGCGAGCTCGTTGGAGGGAGAACTGTGGTGCGACCCAAAACGGTCCAAAAGATGGCCGAAGCTTCCAACGAGTGGCGAACGCTCGTCCGGTGTCAGAAACCACTGGAAATGCACTTGCAGCGAAGGAAACGGGCTGAGCTCGAGGACTTCCGGTGCTCGTCCCAAGAAAACGCGAGCGGGAATGCCCCGGACTCAGTTTTCTCGTCCTGGGGTAAAAAGCGGTCCCCCGACGGTTTCTTCCCTTTGCTCCGTATTGGTCATAAGTCTTTCGATCTTCGGGTCTCGTGCTCCGAGGACTTCAACCCACACTCCTGGCATGCTCCCTGACACGTTTTCCGGAGGTATAGGTCGGGAAGCGAGCTCGTTGGAGGGAGAACTGTGGTGCGACCCAAAACGGTCCAAAAGATGGCCGAAGCTTCCAACGAGTGGCGAACGCTCGTCCGGTGTCAGAAACCACTGGAAATGCACTTGCAGCGAAGGAAACGGGCTGAGCTCGAGGACTTCCGGTGCTCGTCCCAAGAAAACGCGAGCGGGAATGCCCCGGACTCAGTTTTCTCGTCCTGGGGTAAAAAGCGGTCCCCCGACGGTTTCTTCCCTTTGCTCCGTATTGGTCATAAGTCTTTCGATCTTCGGGTCTCGTGCTCCGAGGACTTCAACCCACACTCCTGGCATGCTCCCTGACACGTTTTCCGGAGGTATAGGTCGGGAAGCGAGCTCGTTGGAGGGAGAACTGTGGTGCGACCCAAAACGGTCCAAAAGATGGCCGAAGCTTCCAACGAGTGGCGAACGCTCGTCCGGTGTCAGAAACCACTGGAAATGCACTTGCAGCGAAGGAAACGGGCTGAGCTCGAGGACTTCCGGTGCTCGTCCCAAGAAAACGCGAGCGGGAATGCCCCGGACTCAGTTTTCTCGTCCTGGGGTAAAAAGCGGTCCCCCGACGGTTTCTTCCCTTTGCTCCGTATTGGTCATAAGTCTTTCGATCTTCGGGTCTCGTGCTCCGAGGACTTCAACCCACACTCCTGGCATGCTCCCTGACACGTTTTCCGGAGGTATAGGTCGGGAAGCGAGCTCGTTGGAGGGAGAACTGTGGTGCGACCCAAAACGGTCCAAAAGATGGCCGAAGCTTCCAACGAGTGGCGAACGCTCGTCCGGTGTCAGAAACCACTGGAAATGCACTTGCAGCGAAGGAAACGGGCTGAGCTCGAGGACTTCCGGTGCTCGTCCCAAGAAAACGCGAGCGGGAATGCCCCGGACTCAGTTTTCTCGTCCTGGGGTAAAAAGCGGTCCCCCGACGGTTTCTTCCCTTTGCTCCGTATTGGTCATAAGTCTTTCGATCTTCGGGTCTCGTGCTCCGAGGACTTCAACGCACACTCCTGGCATGCTCCCTGACACGTTTTCCGGAGGTGTAGGTCGGGAAGCGAGCTCGTTGGAGGGAGAACTGTGGTGCGACCCAAAACGGTCCAAAAGATGGCCGAAGCTTCCAACGAGTGGCGAACGCTCGTCCGGTGTCAGAAACCACTGGAAATGCACTTGCAGCGAAGGAAACGGGCTGAGCTCGAGGACTTCCGGTGCTCGCCCCAAGAAAACGCGAGCGGGAATGCCCCGGACTCAGTTTTCTCGTCCTGGGGTAAAAAGCGGTCCCCCGACGGTTTCTTCCCTTTGCTCCGTATTGGTCATAAGTCTTTCGATCTTCGGGTCTCGTGCTCCGAGGACTTCAACCCACACTCCTGGCATGCTCCCTGACACGTTTTCCGGAGGTGTAGGTCGGGAAGCGAGCTCGTTGGAGGGAGAACTGTGGTGCGACCCAAAACGGTCCAAAAGATGGCCGAAGCTTCCAACGAGTGGCGAACGCTCGTCCGGTGTCAGAAACCACTGGAAATGCACTTGCAGCGAAGGAAACGGGCTGAGCTCGAGGACTTCCGGTGCTCGTCCCAAGAAAACGCGAGCGGGGAATGCCCCGGACTCAGTTTTCTCGTCCTGGGGTAAAAAGCGGTCCCCCGACGGTTTCTTCCCTTTGCTCCGTATTGGTCATAAGTCTTTCGATCTTCGGGTCTCGTGCTCCGAGGACTTCAACCCACACTCCTGGCATGCTCCTTGACACGTTTTCCGGAGGTATAGGTCGGGAAGCGAGCTCGTTGGAGGGAGAACTGTGGTGCGACCCAAAACGGTCCAAAAGATGGCCGAAGCTTCCAACGAGTGGCGAACGCTCGTCCGGTGTCAGAAACCACTGGAAATGCACTTGCAGCGAAGGAAACGGGCTGAGCTCGAGGACTTCCGGTGCTCGTCCCAAGAAAACGCGAGCGGGAATGCCCCGGACTCAGTTTTCTCGTCCTGGGGTAAAAAGCGGTCCCCCGACGGTTTCTTCCCTTTGCTCCGTATTGGTCATAAGTCTTTCGATCTTCGGGTCTCGTGCTCCGAGGACTTCAACCCACACTCCTGGCATGCTCCCTGACACGTTTTCCGGAGGTATAGGTCGGGAAGCGAGCTCGTTGGAGGGAGAACTGTGGTGCGACCCAAAACGGTCCAAAAGATGGCCGAAGCTTCCAACGAGTGGCGAACGCTCGTCCGGTGTCAGAAACCACTGGAAATGCACTTGCAGCGAAGGAAACGGGCTGAGCTCGAGGACTTCCGGTGCTCGTCCCAAGAAAACGCGAGCGGGAATGCCCCGGACTCAGTTTTCTCGTCCTGGGGTAAAAAGCGGTCCCCCGACGGTTTCTTCCCTTTGCTCCGTATTGGTCATAAGTCTTTCGATCTTCGGGTCTCGTGCTCCGAGGACTTCAACCCACACTCCTGGCATGCTCCCTGACACGTTTTCCGGAGGTATAGGTCGGGAAGCGAGCTCGTTGGAGGGAGAACTGTGGTGCGACCCAAAACGGTCCAAAAGATGGCCGAAGCTTCCAACGAGTGGCGAACGCTCGTCCGGTGTCAGAAACCACTGGAAATGCACTTGCAGCGAAGGAAACGGGCTGAGCTCGAGGACTTCCGGTGCTCGTCCCAAGAAAACGCGAGCGGGAATGCCCCGGACTCAGTTTTCTCGTCCTGGGGTAAAAAGCGGTCCCCCGACGGTTTCTTCCCTTTGCTCCGTATTGGTCATAAGTCTTTCGATCTTCGGGTCTCGTGCTCCGAGGACTTCAACCCACACTCCTGGCATGCTCCCTGACACGTTTTCCGGAGGTATAGGTCGGGAAGCGAGCTCGTTGGAGGGAGAACTGTGGTGCGACCCAAAACGGTCCAAAAGATGGCCGAAGCTTCCAACGAGTGGCGAACGCTCGTCCGGTGTCAGAAACCACTGGAAATGCACTTGCAGCGAAGGAAACGGGCTGAGCTCGAGGACTTCCGGTGCTCGTCCCAAGAAAACGCGAGCGGGAATGCCCCGGACTCAGTTTTCTCGTCCTGGGGTAAAAAGCGGTCCCCCGACGGTTTCTTCCCTTTGCTCCGTATTGGTCATAAGTCTTTCGATCTTCGGGTCTCGTGCTCCGAGGACTTCAACCCACACTCCTGGCATGCTCCCTGACACGTTTTCCGGAGGTATAGGTCGGGAAGCGAGCTCGTTGGAGGGAGAACTGTGGTGCGACCCAAAACGGTCCAAAAGATGGCCGAAGCTTCCAACGAGTGGCGAACGCTCGTCCGGTGTCAGAAACCACTGGAAATGCACTTGCAGCGAAGGAAACGGGCTGAGCTCGAGGACTTCCGGTGCTCGTCCCAAGAAAACGCGAGCGGGAATGCCCCGGACTCAGTTTTCTCGTCCTGGGGTAAAAAGCGGTCCCCCGACGGTTTCTTCCCTTTGCTCCGTATTGGTCATAAGTCTTTCGATCTTCGGGTCTCGTGCTCCGAGGACTTCAACCCACACTCCTGGCATGCTCCCTGACACGTTTTCCGGAGGTATAGGTCGGGAAGCGAGCTCGTTGGAGGGAGAACTGTGGTGCGACCCAAAACGGTCCAAAAGATGGCCGAAGCTTCCAACGAGTGGCGAACGCTCGTCCGGTGTCAGAAACCACTGGAAATGCACTTGCAGCGAAGGAAACGGGCTGAGCTCGAGGACTTCCGGTGCTCGTCCCAAGAAAACGCGAGCGGGAATGCCCCGGACTCAGTTTTCTCGTCCTGGGGTAAAAAGCGGTCCCCCGACGGTTTCTTCCCTTTGCTCCGTATTGGTCATAAGTCTTTCGATCTTCGAGTCTCGTGCTCCGAGGACTTCAACCCACACTCCTGGCATGCTCCCTGACACGTTTTCCGGAGGTATAGGTCGGGAAGCGAGCTCGTTGGAGGGAGAACTGTGGTGCGACCCAAAACGGTCCAAAAGATGGCCGAAGCTTCCAACGAGTGGCGAACGCTCGTCCGGTGTCAGAAACCACTGGAAATGCACTTGCAGCGAAGGAAACGGGCTGAGCTCGAGGACTTCCGGTGCTCGTCCCAAGAAAACGCGAGCGGGAATGCCCCGGACACAGTTTTCTCTTCCTGGGGTAAAAAGCGGTCCCCCGACGGTTTCTTCCCTTTGCTCCGTATTGGTCATAAGTCTTTCGATCTTCGGGTCTCGTGCTCCGAGGACTTCAACCCACACTCCTGGCATGCTCCCTGACACGTTTTCCGGAGGTATAGGTCGGGAAGCGAGCTCGTTGGAGGGAGAACTGTGGTGCGACCCAAAACGGTCCAAAAGATGGCCGAAGCTTCCAACGAGTGGCGAACGCTCGTCCGGTGTCAGAAACCACTGGAAATGCACTTGCAGCGAAGGAAACGGGCTGAGCTCGAGGACTTCCGGTGCTCGTCCCAAGAAAACGCGAGCGGGAATGCCCCGGACTCAGTTTTCTCGTCCTGGGGTAAAAAGCGGTCCCCCGACGGTTTCTTCCCTTTGCTCCGTATTGGTCATAAGTCTTTCGATCTTCGGGTCTCGTGCTCCGAGGACTTCAACCCACACTCCTGGCATGCTCCCTGACACGTTTTCCGGAGGTATAGGTCGGGAAGCGAGCTCGTTGGAGGGAGAACTGTGGTGCGACCCAAAACGGTCCAAAAGATGGCCGAAGCTTCCAACGAGTGGCGAACGCTCGTCCGGTGTCAGAAACCACTGGAAATGCACTTGCAGCGAAGGAAACGGGCTGAGCTCGAGGACTTCCGGTGCTCGTCCCAAGAAAACGCGAGCGGGAATGCCCCGGACTCAGTTTTCTCGTCCTGGGGTAAAAAGCGGTCCCCCGACGGTTTCTTCCCTTTGCTCCGTATTGGTCATAAGTCTTTCGATCTTCGGGTCTCGTGCTCCGAGGACTTCAACCCACACTCCTGGCATGCTCCCTGACACGTTTTCCGGAGGTATAGGTCGGGAAGCGAGCTCGTTGGAGGGAGAACTGTGGTGCGACCCAAAACGGTCCAAAAGATGGCCGAAGCTTCCAACGAGTGGCGAACGCTCGTCCGGTGTCAGAAACCACTGGAAATGCACTTGCAGCGAAGGAAACGGGCTGAGCTCGAGGACTTCCGGTGCTCGTCCCAAGAAAACGCGAGCGGGAATGCCCCGGACTCAGTTTTCTCGTCCTGGGGTAAAAAGCGGTCCCCCGACGGTTTCTTCCCTTTGCTCCGTATTGGTCATAAGTCTTTCGATCTTCGGGTCTCGTGCTCCGAGGACTTCAACCCACACTCCTGGCATGCTCCCTGACACGTTTTCCGGAGGTATAGGTCGGGAAGCGAGCTCGTTGGAGGGAGAACTGTGGTGCGACCCAAAACGGTCCAAAAGATGGCCGAAGCTTCCAACGAGTGGCGAACGCTCGTCCGGTGTCAGAAACCACTGGAAATGCACTTGCAGCGAAGGAAACGGGCTGAGCTCGAGGACTTCCGGTGCTCGTCCCAAGAAAACGCGAGCGGGAATGCCCCGGACTCAGTTTTCTCGTCCTGGGGTAAAAAGCGGTCCCCCGACGGTTTCTTCCCTTTGCTCCGTATTGGTCATAAGTCTTTCGATCTTCGGGTCTCGTGCTCCGAGGACTTCAACCCACACTCCTGGCATGCTCCCTGACACGTTTTCCGGAGGTATAGGTCGGGAAGCGAGCTCGTTGGAGGGAGAACTGTGGTGCGACCCAAAACGGTCCAAAAGATGGCCGAAGCTTCCAACGAGTGGCGAACGCTCGTCCGGTGTCAGAAACCACTGGAAATGCACTTGCAGCGAAGGAAACGGGCTGAGCTCGAGGACTTCCGGTGCTCGTCCCAAGAAAACGCGAGCGGGAATGCCCCGGACTCAGTTTTCTCGTCCTGGGGTAAAAAGCGGTCCCCCGACGGTTTCTTCCCTTTGCTCCGTATTGGTCATAAGTCTTTCGATCTTCGGGTCTCGTGCTCCGAGGACTTCAACCCACACTCCTGGCATGCTCCCTGACACGTTTTCCGGAGGTATAGGTCGGGAAGCGAGCTCGTTGGAGGGAGAACTGTGGTGCGACCCAAAACGGTCCAAAAGATGGCCGAAGCTTCCAACGAGTGGCGAACGCTCGTCCGGTGTCAGAAACCACTGGAAATGCACTTGCAGCGAAGGAAACGGGCTGAGCTCGAGGACTTCCGGTGCTCGTCCCAAGAAAACGCGAGCGGGAATGCCCCGGACTCAGTTTTCTCGTCCTGGGGTAAAAAGCGGTCCCCCGACGGTTTCTTCCCTTTGCTCCGTATTGGTCATAAGTCTTTCGATCTTCGGGTCTCGTGCTCCGAGGACTTCAACCCACACTCCTGGCATGCTCCCTGACACGTTTTCCGGAGGTATAGGTCGGGAAGCGAGCTCGTTGGAGGGAGAACTGTGGTGCGACCCAAAACGGTCCAAAAGATGGCCGAAGCTTCCAACGAGTGGCGAACGCTCGTCCGGTGTCAGAAACCACTGGAAATGCACTTGCAGCGAAGGAAACGGGCTGAGCTCGAGGACTTCCGGTGCTCGTCCCAAGAAAACGCGAGCGGGAATGCCCCGGACTCAGTTTTCTCGTCCTGGGGTAAAAAGCGGTCCCCCGACGGTTTCTTCCCTTTGCTCCGTATTGGTCATAAGTCTTTCGATCTTCGGGTCTCGTGCTCCGAGGACTTCAACCCACACTCCTGGCATGCTCCCTGACACGTTTTCCGGAGGTATAGGTCGGGAAGCGAGCTCGTTGGAGGGAGAACTGTGGTGCGACCCAAAACGGTCCAAAAGATGGCCGAAGCTTCCAACGAGTGGCGAACGCTCGTCCGGTGTCAGAAACCACTGGAAATGCACTTGCAGCGAAGGAAACGGGCTGAGCTCGAGGACTTCCGGTGCTCGTCCCAAGAAAACGCGAGCGGGAATGCCCCGGACTCAGTTTTCTCGTCCTGGGGTAAAAAGCGGTCCCCCGACGGTTTCTTCCCTTTGCTCCGTATTGGTCATAAGTCTTTCGATCTTCGGGTCTCGTGCTCCGAGGACTTCAACCCACACTCCTGGCATGCTCCCTGACACGTTTTCCGGAGGTATAGGTCGGGAAGCGAGCTCGTTGGAGGGAGAACTGTGGTGCGACCCAAAACGGTCCAAAAGATGGCCGAAGCTTCCAACGAGTGGCGAACGCTCGTCCGGTGTCAGAAACCACTGGAAATGCACTTGCAGCGAAGGAAACGGGCTGAGCTCGAGGACTTCCGGTGCTCGTCCCAAGAAAACGCGAGCGGGAATGCCCCGGACTCAGTTTTCTCGTCCTGGGGTAAAAAGCGGTCCCCCGACGGTTTCTTCCCTTTGCTCCGTATTGGTCATAAGTCTTTCGATCTTCGGGTCTCGTGCTCCGAGGACTTCAACCCACACTCCTGGCATGCTCCCTGACACGTTTTCCGGAGGTATAGGTCGGGAAGCGAGCTCGTTGGAGGGAGAACTGTGGTGCGACCCAAAACGGTCCAAAAGATGGCCGAAGCTTCCAACGAGTGGCGAACGCTCGTCCGGTGTCAGAAACCACTGGAAATGCACTTGCAGCGAAGGAAACGGGCTGAGCTCGAGGACTTCCGGTGCTCGTCCCAAGAAAACGCGAGCGGGAATGCCCCGGACTCAGTTTTCTCGTCCTGGGGTAAAAAGCGGTCCCCCGACGGTTTCTTCCCTTTGCTCCGTATTGGTCATAAGTCTTTCGATCTTCGGGTCTCGTGCTCCGAGGACTTCAACCCACACTCCTGGCATGCTCCCTGACACGTTTTCCGGAGGTATAGGTCGGGAAGCGAGCTCGTTGGAGGGAGAACTGTGGTGCGACCCAAAACGGTCCAAAAGATGGCCGAAGCTTCCAACGAGTGGCGAACGCTCGTCCGGTGTCAGAAACCACTGGAAATGCACTTGCAGCGAAGGAAACGGGCTGAGCTCGAGGACTTCCGGTGCTCGTCCCAAGAAAACGCGAGCGGGAATGCCCCGGACTCAGTTTTCTCGTCCTGGGGTAAAAAGCGGTCCCCCGACGGTTTCTTCCCTTTGCTCCGTATTGGTCATAAGTCTTTCGATCTTCGGGTCTCGTGCTCCGAGGACTTCAACCCACACTCCTGGCATGCTCCCTGACACGTTTTCCGGAGGTATAGGTCGGGAAGCGAGCTCGTTGGAGGGAGAACTCTGGTGCGACCCAAAACGGTCCAAAAGATGGCCGAAGCTTCCAACGAGTGGCGAACGCTCGTCCGGTGTCAGAAACCACTGGAAATGCACTTGCAGCGAAGGAAACGGGCTGAGCTCGAGGACTTCCGGTGCTCGTCCCAAGAAAACGCGAGCGGGAATGCCCCGGACTCAGTTTTCTCGTCCTGGGGTAAAAAGCGGTCCCCCGACGGTTTCTTCCCTTTGCTCCGTATTGGTCATAAGTCTTTCGATCTTCGGGTCTCGTGCTCCGAGGACTTCAACCCACACTCCTGGCATGCTCCCTGACACGTTTTCCGGAGGTATAGGTCGGGAAGCGAGCTCGTTGGAGGGAGAACTGTGGTGCGACCCAAAACGGTCCAAAAGATGGCCGAAGCTTCCAACGAGTGGCGAACGCTCGTCCGGTGTCAGAAACCACTGGAAATGCACTTGCAGCGAAGGAAACGGGCTGAGCTCGAGGACTTCCGGTGCTCGTCCCAAGAAAACGCGAGCGGGAATGCCCCGGACTCAGTTTTCTCGTCCTGGGGTAAAAAGCGGTCCCCCGACGGTTTCTTCCCTTTGCTCCGTATTGGTCATAAGTCTTTCGATCTTCGGGTCTCGTGCTCCGAGGACTTCAACCCACACTCCTGGCATGCTCCCTGACACGTTTTCCGGAGGTATAGGTCGGGAAGCGAGCTCGTTGGAGGGAGAACTGTGGTGCGACCCAAAACGGTCCAAAAGATGGCCGAAGCTTCCAACGAGTGGCGAACGCTCGTCCGGTGTCAGAAACCACTGGAAATGCACTTGCAGCGAAGGAAACGGGCTGAGCTCGAGGACTTCCGGTGCTCGTCCCAAGAAAACGCGAGCGGGAATGCCCCGGACTCAGTTTTCTCGTCCTGGGGTAAAAAGCGGTCCCCCGACGGTTTCTTCCCTTTGCTCCGTATTGGTCATAAGTCTTTCGATCTTCGGGTCTCGTGCTCCGAGGACTTCAACCCACACTCCTGGCATGCTCCCTGACACGTTTTCCGGAGGTATAGGTCGGGAAGCGAGCTCGTTGGAGGGAGAACTGTGGTGCGACCCAAAACGGTCCAAAAGATGGCCGAAGCTTCCAACGAGTGGCGAACGCTCGTCCGGTGTCAGAAACCACTGGAAATGCACTTGCAGCGAAGGAAACGGGCTGAGCTCGAGGACTTCCGGTGCTCGTCCCAAGAAAACGCGAGCGGGAATGCCCCGGACTCAGTTTTCTCGTCCTGGGGTAAAAAGCGGTCCCCCGACGGTTTCTTCCCTTTGCTCCGTATTGGTCATAAGTCTTTCGATCTTCGGGTCTCGTGCTCCGAGGACTTCAACCCACACTCCTGGCATGCTCCCTGACACGTTTTCCGGAGGTATAGGTCGGGAAGCGAGCTCGTTGGAGGGAGAACTGTGGTGCGACCCAAAACGGTCCAAAAGATGGCCGAAGCTTCCAACGAGTGGCGAACGCTCGTCCGGTGTCAGAAACCACTGGAAATGCACTTGCAGCGAAGGAAACGGGCTGAGCTCGAGGACTTCCGGTGCTCGTCCCAAGAAAACGCGAGCGGGAATGCCCCGGACTCAGTTTTCTCGTCCTGGGGTAAAAAGCGGTCCCCCGACGGTTTCTTCCCTTTGCTCCGTATTGGTCATAAGTCTTTCGATCTTCGGGTCTCGTGCTCCGAGGACTTCAACCCACACTCCTGGCATGCTCCCTGACACGTTTTCCGGAGGTATAGGTCGGGAAGCGAGCTCGTTGGAGGGAGAACTGTGGTGCGACCCAAAACGGTCCAAAAGATGGCCGAAGCTTCCAACGAGTGGCGAACGCTCGTCCGGTGTCAGAAACCACTGGAAATGCACTTGCAGCGAAGGAAACGGGCTGAGCTCGAGGACTTCCGGTGCTCGTCCCAAGAAAACGCGAGCGGGAATGCCCCGGACTCAGTTTTCTCGTCCTGGGGTAAAAAGCGGTCCCCCGACGGTTTCTTCCCTTTGCTCCGTATTGGTCATAAGTCTTTCGATCTTCGGGTCTCGTGCTCCGAGGACTTCAACCCACACTCCTGGCATGCTCCCTGACACGTTTTCCGGAGGTATAGGTCGGGAAGCGAGCTCGTTGGAGGGAGAACTGTGGTGCGACCCAAAACGGTCCAAAAGATGGCCGAAGCTTCCAACGAGTGGCGAACGCTCGTCCGGTGTCAGAAACCACTGGAAATGCACTTGCAGCGAAGGAAACGGGCTGAGCTCGAGGACTTCCGGTGCTCGTCCCAAGAAAACGCGAGCGGGAATGCCCCGGACTCAGTTTTCTCGTCCTGGGGTAAAAAGCGGTCCCCCGACGGTTTCTTCCCTTTGCTCCGTATTGGTCATAAGTCTTTCGATCTTCGGGTCTCGTGACACTCCTGGCATGCTCCCTGACACGTTTTCCGGAGGTATAGGTCGGGAAGCGAGCTCGTTGGAGGGAGAACTGTGGTGCGACCCAAAACGGTCCAAAAGATGGCCGAAGCTTCCAACGAGTGGCGAACGCTCGTCCGGTGTCAGAAACCACTGGAAATGCACTTGCAGCGAAGGAAACGGGCTGAGCTCGAGGACTTCCGGTGCTCGTCCCAAGAAAACGCGAGCGGGAATGCCCCGGACTCAGTTTTCTCGTCCTGGGGTAAAAAGCGGTCCCCCGACGGTTTCTTCCCTTTGCTCCGTATTGGTCATAAGTCTTTCGATCTTCGGGTCTCGTGCTCCGAGGACTTCAACCCACACTCCTGGCATGCTCCCTGACACGTTTTCCGGAGGTATAGGTCGGGAAGCGAGCTCGTTGGAGGGAGAACTGTGGTGCGACCCAAAACGGTCCAAAAGATGCGCGAAGCTTCCAACGAGTGGCGAACGCTCGTCCGGTGTCAGAAACCACTGGAAATGCACTTGCAGCGAAGGAAACGGGCTGAGCTCGAGGACTTCCGGTGCTCGTCCCAAGAAAACGCGAGCGGGAATGCCCCGGACTCAGTTTTCTCGTCCTGGGGTAAAAAGCGGTCCCCCGACGGTTTCTTCCCTTTGCTCCGTATTGGTCATAAGTCTTTCGATCTTCGGGTCTCGTGCTCCGAGGACTTCAACCCACACTCCTGGCATGCTCCCTGACACGTTTTCCGGAGGTATAGGTCGGGAAGCGAGCTCGTTGGAGGGAGAACTGTGGTGCGACCCAAAACGGTCCAAAAGATGGCCGAAGCTTCCAACGAGTGGCGAACGCTCGTCCGGTGTCAGAAACCACTGGAAATGCACTTGCAGCGAAGGAAACGGGCTGAGCTCGAGGACTTCCGGTGCTCGTCCCAAGAAAACGCGAGCGGGAATGCCCCGGACTCAGTTTTCTCGTCCTGGGGTAAAAAGCGGTCCCCCGACGGTTTCTTCCCTTTGCTCCGTATTGGTCATAAGTCTTTCGATCTTCGGGTCTCGTGCTCCGAGGACTTCAACCCACACTCCTGGCATGCTCCCTGACACGTTTTCCGGAGGTATAGGTCGGGAAGCGAGCTCGTTGGAGGGAGAACTGTGGTGCGACCCAAAACGGTCCAAAAGATGGCCGAAGCTTCCAACGAGTGGCGAACGCTCGTCCGGTGTCAGAAACCACTGGAAATGCACTTGCAGCGAAGGAAACGGGCTGAGCTCGAGGACTTCCGGTGCTCGTCCCAAGAAAACGCGAGCGGGAATGCCCCGGACTCAGTTTTCTCGTCCTGGGGTAAAAAGCGGTCCCCCGACGGTTTCTTCCCTTTGCTCCGTATTGGTCATAAGTCTTTCGATCTTCGGGTCTCGTGCTCCGAGGACTTCAACCCACACTCCTGGCATGCTCCCTGACACGTTTTCCGGAGGTATAGGTCGGGAAGCGAGCTCGTTGGAGGGAGAACTGTGGTGCGACCCAAAACGGTCCAAAAGATGGCCGAAGCTTCCAACGAGTGGCGAACGCTCGTCCGGTGTCAGAAACCACTGGAAATGCACTTGCAGCGAAGGAAACGGGCTGAGCTCGAGGACTTCCGGTGCTCGTCCCAAGAAAACGCGAGCGGGAATGCCCCGGACTCAGTTTTCTCGTCCTGGGGTAAAAAGCGGTCCCCCGACGGTTTCTTCCCTTTGCTCCGTATTGGTCATAAGTCTTTCGATCTTCGGGTCTCGTGCTCCGAGGACTTCAACCCACACTCCTGGCATGCTCCCTGACACGTTTTCCGGAGGTATAGGTCGGGAAGCGAGCTCGTTGGAGGGAGAACTGTGGTGCGACCCAAAACGGTCCAAAAGATGGCCGAAGCTTCCAACGAGTGGCGAACGCTCGTCCGGTGTCAGAAACCACTGGAAATGCACTTGCAGCGAAGGAAACGGGCTGAGCTCGAGGACTTCCGGTGCTCGTCCCAAGAAAACGCGAGCGGGAATGCCCCGGACTCAGTTTTCTCGTCCTGGGGTAAAAAGCGGTCCCCCGACGGTTTCTTCCCTTTGCTCCGTATTGGTCATAAGTCTTTCGATCTTCGGGTCTCGTGCTCCGAGGACTTCAACCCACACTCCTGGCATGCTCCCTGACACGTTTTCCGGAGGTATAGGTCGGGAAGCGAGCTCGTTGGAGGGAGAACTGTGGTGCGACCCAAAACGGTCCAAAAGATGGCCGAAGCTTCCAACGAGTGGCGAACGCTCGTCCGGTGTCAGAAACCACTGGAAATGCACTTGCAGCGAAGGAAACGGGCTGAGCTCGAGGACTTCCGGTGCTCGTCCCAAGAAAACGCGAGCGGGAATGCCCCGGACTCAGTTTTCTCGTCCTGGGGTAAAAAGCGGTCCCCCGACGGTTTCTTCCCTTTGCTCCGTATTGGTCATAAGTCTTTCGATCTTCGGGTCTCGTGCTCCGAGGACTTCAACCCACACTCCTGGCATGCTCCCTGACACGTTTTCCGGAGGTATAGGTCGGGAAGCGAGCTCGTTGGAGGGAGAACTGTGGTGCGACCCAAAACGGTCCAAAAGATGGCCGAAGCTTCCAACGAGTGGCGAACGCTCGTCCGGTGTCAGAAAACCACTGGAAATGCACTTGCAGCGAAGGAAACGGGCTGAGCTCGAGGACTTCCGGTGCTCGTCCCAAGAAAACGCGAGCGGGAATGCCCCGGACTCAGTTTTCTCGTCCTGGGGTAAAAAGCGATCCCCCGACGGTTTTCTTCCCTTTGCTCCGTATTGGTCATAAGTCTTTCGATCTTCGGGTCTCGTGCTCCGAGGACTTCAACCCACACTCCTGGCATGCTCCCTGACACGTTTTTCCGGAGGTATAGGTCGGGAAGCGAGCTCGTTGGAGGGAGAACTGTGGTGCGACCCAAAACGGTCCAAAAGATGGCCGAAGCTTCCAACGAGTGGCGAACGCTCGTCCGGTGTCAGAAACCACTGGAAATGCACGTTGCAGCGAAGGAAACGGGCTGAGCTCGAGGACTTCCGGTGCTCGTCCCAGAGAAAACGCGAGCGGGAATGCCCCGGACTCTCAGTTTTCCTCGTCCTGGGGTAAAAAAGCGGTCCCCCGACGGTTTCTTCCCTTTTGCTCCGTATTGGTCATAAGTCTTTCGATCTTTCGGGTCTCGTGCTCGAGGACTTCAACCCACACTCCTGGCATGCTCCCTGACACGTTTTCCAGAGGTATAGGTCGGGAAGCGAGCTCGTTGGAGGGAGAACTGTGGTGCGACCCAAAACGGTCCAAAAGATGGCCGACAGCTTCCAACGAGTGGGCGAACGCTCGTACCGGTGTCAGAAAACCACTGGAAATGCACTTGCAGCGAAGGAAACGGGCTGAGCTCGAGGACTTCCGGTGCTCGTCCAAAGAAAACGGCGAGCGGGAATGCCCCGGACTCAGTTTTCTCTCGTCCTGGGGTAAAAAGCGGTCCCCCGACGGTTTTCTTCCCTTTGCTCCGTATTGGTCATAAGTCTTTCGATCTTCGGGTCTCGTGCTCCGAGGACTTCAACCCACACTCCTGGCATGCTCCCTGACACGTTTTCCGGAGGTATAGCGTCGGGAAGCGAGCTCGTTGGAGGGAGAACTGTGGTGCGACCCAAAACGGTCCAAAAGATGGTCGAAGTTTCCAACGAGGGGCGAACGCTCGTCCGGTGTCAGAAACCACTGGAAATGCACTTGCAGCGAAGGAAACGGGCTGAGCTCGAGGACTTCCGGTGCTCGTCCCAAGAAAACGCGAGCGGGAATGCCCCGGACTCAGTTTTCTCGTCCTGGGGTAAAAAGCGGTCCCCCGACGGTTTCTTCCCTTTGCTCCGTATTGGTCATAAGTCTTTCGATCTTCGGGTCTCGTGCTCCGAGGACTTCAACCCACACTCCTGGCATGCTCCCTGACACGTTTTCCGGAGGTATAGGTCGGGAAGCGAGCTCGTTGGAGGGAGAACTGTGGTGCGACCCAAAACGGTCCAAAAGATGGCCGAAGCTTCCAACGAGGGGCGAACGCTCGTCCGGTGTCAGAAACCACTGGAAATGCACTTGCAGCGAAGGAAACGGGCTGAGCTCGAGTACTTCCGGTGCTCGTCCCAAGAAAACGCGAGCGGGAATGCCCCGGACTCAGTTTTCTCGTCCTGGGGTAAAAAGCGGTCCCCCGACGGTTTCTTCCCTTTGCTCCGTATTGGTCATAAGTCTTTCGATCTTCGGGTCTCGTGCTCCGAGGACTTCAACCCACACTCCTGGCATGCTCCCTGACACGTTTTCCGGAGGTATAGCTCGGGAAGCGAGCTCGTTGGAGGGAGAACTGTGGTGCGACCCAAAACGGTCCAAAAGATGGCCGAAGCTTCCAACGAGGGGCGAACGCTCGTCCGGTGTCAGAAACCACTGGAAATGCACTTGCAGCGAAGGAAACGGGCTGAGCTCGAGGACTTCCGGTGCTCGTCCCAAGAAAACGCGAGCGGGAATGCCCCGGACTCCGTTTTCTCGTCCTGGGGTAAAAACCGGTCCCCCGACGGTTTCTTCCCTTTGCTCCGTATTGGTCATAAGTCTTTCGATCTTCGGGTCTCGTGCTCCGAGGACTTCAACCCACACTCCTGGCATGCTCCCTGACACGTTTTCCGGAGGTATAGGTCGGGAAGCGAGCTCGTTGGAGGGAGAACTGTGGTGCGACCCAAAACGGTCCAAAAGATGGCCGAAGCTTCCAACGAGTGGCGAACGCTCGTCCGGTGTCAGAAACCACTGGAAATGCACTTGCAGCGAAGGAAACGGGCTGAGCTCGAGGACTTCCGGTGCTCGTCCCAAGAAAACGCGAGCGGGAATGCCCCGGACTCAGTTTTCTCGTCCTGGGGCAAAAAGCGGTCCCCCGACGGTTTCTTCCCTTTGCTCCGTATTGGTCATAAGTCTTTCGATCTTCGGGTCTCGTGCTCCGAGGACTTCAACCCACACTCCTGGCATGCTCCCTGACACGTTTTCCGGAGGTATAGGTCGGGAAGCGAGCTCGTTGGAGGGAGAACTGTGGTGCGACCCAAAACGGTCCAAAAGATGGCCGAAGCTTCCAAGGAGTGGCGAACGCTCGTCCGGTGTCAGAAACCACTGGAAATGCACTTGCAGCGAAGGAAACGGGCTGAGCTCGAGGACTTCCGGTGCTCGTCCCAAGAAAACGCGAGCGGGAATGCCCCGGACTCAGTTTTCTCGTCCTGGGGTAAAAAGCGGTCCCCCCACGGTTTCTTCCCTTTGCTCCGTATTGGTCATAAGTCTTTCGATCTTCGGGTCTCGTGCTCTGAGGACTTCAACCCACACTCCTGGCATGCTCCCTGACACGTTTTCCGGAGGTATAGGTCGGGAAGCGAGCTCGTTGGAGGGAGAACTGTGGTGCGACCCAAAACGGTCCAAAAGATGGCCGAAGCTTCCAACGAGTGGCGAACGCTCGTCCGGTGTCAGAAACCACTGGAAATGCACTTGCAGCGAAGGAAACGGGCTGAGCTCGAGGACTTCCGGTGCTCGTCCCAAGAAAACGCGAGCGGGAATGCCCCGGACTCAGTTTTCTCGTTCTGGGGCAAAAAGCGGTCCCCCGACGGTTTCTTCCCTTTGCTCCGTATTGGTCATAAGTCTTTCGATCTTCGGGTCTCGTGCTCCGAGGACTTCAACCCACACTCCTGGCATGCTCCCTGACACGTTTTCCGGAGGTATAGGTCGGGAAGCGAGCTCGTTGGAGGGAGAACTGTGGTGCGACCCAAAACGGTCCAAAAGATGGCCGAAGCTTCCAACGAGTGGCGAACGCTCGTCCGGTGTCAGAAACCACTGGAAATGCACTTGCAGCGAAGGAAACGGGCTGAGCTCGAGGACTTCCGGTGCTCGTCCCAAGAAAACGCGAGCGGGAATGCCCCGGACTCAGTTTTCTCGTCCTGGGGTAAAAAGCGGTCCCCCCACGGTTTCTTCCCTTTGCTCCGTATTGGTCATAAGTCTTTCGATCTTCGGGTCTCGTGCTCCGAGGACTTCAACCCACACTCCTGGCATGCTCCCTGACACGTTTTCCGGAGGTATAGGTCGGGAAGCGAGCTCGTTGGAGGGAGAACTGTGGTGCGACCCAAAACGGTCCAAAAGATGGCCGAAGCTTCCAACGAGTGGCGAACGCTCGTCCGGTGTCAGAAACCACTGGAAATGCACTTGCAGCGAAGGAAACGGGCTGAGCTCGAGGACTTCCGGTGCTCGTCCCAAGAAAACGCGAGCGGGAATGCCCCGGACTCAGTTTTCTCGTCCTGGGGCAAAAAGCGGTCCCCCGACGGTTTCTTCCCTTTGCTCCGTATTGGTCATAAGTCTTTCGATCTTCGGGTCTCGTGCTCCGAGGACTTCAACCCACACTCCTGGCATGCTCCCTGACACGTTTTCCGGAGGTATAGGTCGGGAAGCGAGCTCGTTGGAGGGAGAACTGTGGTGCGACCCAAAACGGTCCAAAAGATGGCCGAAGCTTCCAACGAGTGGTGAACGCTCGTCCGGTGTCAGAAACCACTGGAAATGCACTTGCAGCGAAGGAAACGGGCTGAGCTCGAGGACTTCCGGTGCTCGTCCCAAGAAAACGCGAGCGGGAATGCCCCGGACTCAGTTTTCTCGTCCTGGGGTAAAAAGCGGTCCCCCGACGGTTTCTTCCCTTTGCTCCGTATTGGTCATAAGTCTTTCGATCTTCGGGTCTCGTGCTCCGAGGACTTCAACCCACACTCCTGGCATGCTCCCTGACACGTTTTCCGGAGGTATAGGTCGGGAAGCGAGCTCGTTGGAGGGAGAACTGTGGTGCGACCCAAAACGGTCCAAAAGATGGCCGAAGCTTCCAACGAGTGGCGAACGCTCGTCCTGTGTCAGAAACCACTGGAAATGCACTTGCAGCGAAGGAAACGGGCTGAGCTCGAGGACTTCCGGTGCTCGTCCCAAGAAAACGCGAGCGGGAATGCCCCGGACTCAGTTTTCTCGTCCTGGGGTAAAAAGCGGTCCCCCGACGGTTTCTTCCCTTTGCTCCGTATTGGTCATAAGTCTTTCGATCTTCGGGTCTCGTGCTCCGAGGACTTCAACCCACACTCCTGGCATGCTCCCTGACACGTTTTCCGGAGGTATAGGTCGGGAAGCGAGCTCGTTGGAGGGAGAACTGTGGTGCGACCCAAAACGGTCCAAAAGATGGCCGAAGCTTCCAACGAGTGGCGAACGCTCGTCCGGTGTCAGAAACCACTGGAAATGCACTTGCAGCGAAGGAAACGGGCTGAGCTCGAGGACTTCCGGTGCTCGTCCCAAGAAAACGCGAGCGGGAATGCCCCGGACTCAGTTTTCTCGTCCTGGGGTAAAAAGCGGTCCCCCGACGGTTTCTTCCCTTTGCTCCGTATTGGTCATAAGTCTTTCGATCTTCGGGTCTCGTGCTCCGAGGACTTCAACCCACACTCCTGGCATGCTCCCTGACACGTTTTCCGGAGGTATAGGTCGGGAAGCGAGCTCGTTGGAGGGAGAACTGTGGTGCGACCCAAAACGGTCCAAAAGATGGCCGAAGCTTCCAACGAGTGGCGAACGCTCGTCCGGTGTCAGAAACCACTGGAAATGCACTTGCAGCGAAGGAAACGGGCTGAGCTCGAGGACTTCCGGTGCTCGTCCCAAGAAAACGCGAGCGGGAATGCCCCGGACTCAGTTTTCTCGTCCTGGGGTAAAAAGCGGTCCCCCGACGGTTTCTTCCCTTTGCTCCGTATTGGTCATAAGTCTTTCGATCTTCGGGTCTCGTGCTCCGAGGACTTCAACCCACACTCCTGGCATGCTCCCTGACACGTTTTCCGGAGGTATAGGTCGGGAAGCGAGCTCGTTGGAGGGAGAACTGTGGTGCGACCCAAAACGGTCCAAAAGATGGCCGAAGCTTCCAACGAGTGGCGAACGCTCGTCCGGTGTCAGAAACCACTGGAAATGCACTTGCAGCGAAGGAAACGGGCTGAGCTCGAGGACTTCCGGTGCTCGTCCCAAGAAAACGCGAGCAGGAATGCCCCGGACTCAGTTTTCTCGTCCTGGGGTAAAAAGCGGTCCCCCGACGGTTTCTTCCCTTTGCTCCGTATTGGTCATAAGTCTTTCGATCTTCGGGTCTCGTGCTCCGAGGACTTCAACCCACACTCCTGGCATGCTCCCTGACACGTTTTCCGGAGGTATAGGTCGGGAAGCGAGCTCGTTGGAGGGAGAACTGTGGTGCGACCCAAAACGGTCCAAAAGATGGCCGAAGCTTCCAACGAGTGGCGAACGCTCGTCCGGTGTCAGAAACCACTGGAAATGCACTTGCAGCGAAGGAAACGGGCTGAGCTCGAGGACTTCCGGTGCTCGTCCCAAGAAAACGCGAGCGGGAATGCCCCGGACTCAGTTTTCTCGTCCTGGGGTAAAAAGCGGTCCCCCGACGGTTTCTTCCCTTTGCTCCGTATTGGTCATAAGTCTTTCGATCTTCGGGTCTCGTGCTCCGAGGACTTCAACCCACACTCCTGGCATGCTCCCTGACACGTTTTCCGGAGGTATAGGTCGGGAAGCGAGCTCGTTGGAGGGAGAACTGTGGTGCGACCCAAAACGGTCCAAAAGATGGCCGAAGCTTCCAACGAGTGGCGAACGCTCGTCCGGTGTCAGAAACCACTGGAAATGCACTTGCAGCGAAGGAAATGGGCTGAGCTCGAGGACTTCCGGTGCTCGTCCCAAGAAAACGCGAGCGGGAATGCCCCGGACTCAGTTTTCTCGTCCTGGGGTAAAAAGCGGTCCCCCGACGGTTTCTTCCCTTTGCTCCGTATTGGTCATAAGTCTTTCGATCTTCGGGTCTCGTGCTCCGAGGACTTCAACCCACACTCCTGGCATGCTCCCTGACACGTTTTCCGGAGGTATAGGTCGGGAAGCGAGCTCGTTGGAGGGAGAACTGTGGTGCGACCCAAAACGGTCCAAAAGATGGCCGAAGCTTCCAACGAGTGGCGAACGCTCGTCCGGTGTCAGAAACCACTGGAAATGCACTTGCAGCGAAGGAAACGGGCTGAGCTCGAGGACTTCCGGTGCTCGTCCCAAGAAAACGCGAGCGGGAATGCCCCGGACTCAGTTTTCTCGTCCTGGGGTAAAAAGCGGTCCCCCGACGGTTTCTTCCCTTTGCTCCGTATTGGTCATAAGTCTTTCGATCTTCGGGTCTCGTGCTCCGAGGACTTCAACCCACACTCCTGGCATGCTCCCTGACACGTTTTCCGGAGGTATAGGTCGGGAAGCGAGCTCGTTGGAGGGAGAACTGTGGTGCGACCCAAAACGGTCCAAAAGATGGCCGAAGCTTCCAACGAGTGGCGAACGCTCGTCCGGTGTCAGAAACCACTGGAAATGCACTTGCAGCGAAGGAAACGGGCTGAGCTCGAGGACTTCCGGTGCTCGTCCCAAGAAAACGCGAGCGGGAATGCCCCGGACTCAGTTTTCTCGTCCTGGGGTAAAAAGCGGTCCCCCGACGGTTTCTTCCCTTTGCTCCGTATTGGTCATAAGTCTTTCGATCTTCGGGTCTCGTGCTCCGAGGACTTCAACCCACACTCCTGGCATGCTCCCTGACACGTTTTCCGGAGGTATAGGTCGGGAAGCGAGCTCGTTGGAGGGAGAACTGTGGTGCGACCCAAAACGGTCCAAAAGATGGCCGAAGCTTCCAACGAGTGGCGAACGCTCGTCCGGTGTCAGAAACCACTGGAAATGCACTTGCAGCGAAGGAAACGGGCTGAGCTCGAGGACTTCCGGTGCTCGTCCCAAGAAAACGCGAGCGGGAATGCCCCGGACTCAGTTTTCTCGTCCTGGGGTAAAAAGCGGTCCCCCGACGGTTTCTTCCCTTTGCTCCGTATTGGTCATAAGTCTTTCGATCTTCGGGTCTCGTGCTCCGAGGACTTCAACCCACACTCCTGGCATGCTCCCTGACACGTTTTCCGGAGGTATAGGTCGGGAAGCGAGCTCGTTGGAGGGAGAACTGTGGTGCGACCCAAAACGGTCCAAAAGATGGCCGAAGCTTCCAACGAGTGGCGAACGCTCGTCCGGTGTCAGAAACCACTGGAAATGCACTTGCAGCGAAGGAAACGGGCTGAGCTCGAGGACTTCCGGTGCTCGTCCCAAGAAAACGCGAGCGGGAATGCCCCGGACTCAGTTTTCTCGTCCTGGGGTAAAAAGCGGTCCCCCGACGGTTTCTTCCCTTTGCTCCGTATTGGTCATAAGTCTTTCGATCTTCGGGTCTCGTGCTCCGAGGACTTCAACCCACACTCCTGGCATGCTCCCTGACACGTTTTCCGGAGGTATAGGTCGGGAAGCGAGCTCGTTGGAGGGAGAACTGTGGTGCGACCCAAAACGGTCCAAAAGATGGCCGAAGCTTCCAACGAGTGGCGAACGCTCGTCCGGTGTCAGAAACCACTGGAAATGCACTTGCAGCGAAGGAAACGGGCTGAGCTCGAGGACTTCCGGTGCTCGTCCCAAGAAAACGCGAGCGGGAATGCCCCGGACTCAGTTTTCTCGTCCTGGGGTAAAAAGCGGTCCCCCGACGGTTTCTTCCCTTTGCTCCGTATTGGTCATAAGTCTTTCGATCTTCGGGTCTCGTGCTCCGAGGACTTCAACCCACACTCCTGGCATGCTCCCTGACACGTTTTCCGGAGGTATAGGTCGGGAAGCGAGCTCGTTGGAGGGAGAACTGTGGTGCGACCCAAAACGGTCCAAAAGATGGCCGAAGCTTCCAACGAGTGGCGAACGCTCGTCCGGTGTCAGAAACCACTGGAAATGCACTTGCAGCGAAGGAAACGGGCTGAGCTCGAGGACTTCCGGTGCTCGTCCCAAGAAAACGCGAGCGGGAATGCCCCGGACTCAGTTTTCTCGTCCTGGGGTAAAAAGCGGTCCCCCGACGGTTTCTTCCCTTTGCTCCGTATTGGTCATAAGTCTTTCGATCTTCGGGTCTCGTGCTCCGAGGACTTCAACCCACACTCCTGGCATGCTCCCTGACACGTTTTCCGGAGGTATAGGTCGGGAAGCGAGCTCTTTGGAGGGAGAACTGTGGTGCGACCCAAAACGGTCCAAAAGATGGCCGAAGCTTCCAACGAGTGGCGAACGCTCGTCCGGTGTCAGAAACCACTGGAAATGCACTTGCAGCGAAGGAAACGAGCTGAGCTCGAGGACTTCCGGTGCTCGTCCCAAGAAAACGCGAGCGGGAATGCCCCGGACTCAGTTTTCTCGTCCTGGGGTAAAAAGCGGTCCCCCGACGGTTTCTTCCCTTTGCTCCGTATTGGTCATAAGTCTTTCGATCTTCGGGTCTCGTGCTCCGAGGACTTCAACCCACACTCCTGGCATGCTCCCTGACACGTTTTCCGGAGGTATAGGTCGGGAAGCGAGCTCGTTGGAGGGAGAACTGTGGTGCGACCCAAAACGGTCCAAAAGATGGCCGAAGCTTCCAACGAGTGGCGAACGCTCGTCCGGTGTCAGAAACCACTGGAAATGCACTTGCAGCGAAGGAAACGGGCTGAGCTCGAGGACTTCCGGTGCTCGTCCCAAGAAAACGCGAGCGGGAATGCCCCGGACTCAGTTTTCTCGTCCTGGGGTAAAAAGCGGTCCCCCGACGGTTTCTTCCCTTTGCTCCGTATTGGTCATAAGTCTTTCGATCTTCGGGTCTCGTGCTCCGAGGACTTCAACCCACACTCCTGGCATGCTCCCTGACACGTTTTCCGGAGGTATAGGTCGGGAAGCGAGCTCGTTGGAGGGAGAACTGTGGTGCGACCCAAAACGGTCCAAAAGATGGCCGAAGCTTCCAACGAGTGGCGAACGCTCGTCCGGTGTCAGAAACCACTGGAAATGCACTTGCAGCGAAGGAAACGGGCTGAGCTCGAGGACTTCCGGTGCTCGTCCCAAGAAAACGCGAGCGGGAATGCCCCGGACTCAGTTTTCTCGTCCTGGGGTAAAAAGCGGTCCCCCGACGGTTTCTTCCCTTTGCTCCGTATTGGTCATAAGTCTTTCGATCTTCGGGTCTCGTGCTCCGAGGACTTCAACCCACACTCCTGGCATGCTCCCTGACACGTTTTCCGGAGGTATAGGTCGGGAAGCGAGCTCGTTGGAGGGAGAACTGTGGTGCGACCCAAAACGGTCCAAAAGATGGCCGAAGCTTCCAACGAGTGGCGAACGCTCGTCCGGTGTCAGAAACCACTGGAAATGCACTTGCAGCGAAGGAAACGGGCTGAGCTCGAGGACTTCCGGTGCTCGTCCCAAGAAAACGCGAGCGGGAATGCCCCGGACTCAGTTTTCTCGTCCTGGGGTAAAAAGCGGTCCCCCGACGGTTTCTTCCCTTTGCTCCGTATTGGTCATAAGTCTTTCGATCTTCGGGTCTCGTGCTCCGAGGACTTCAACCCACACTCCTGGCATGCTCCCTGACACGTTTTCCGGAGGTATAGGTCGGGAAGCGAGCTCGTTGGAGGGAGAACTGTGGTGCGACCCAAAACGGTCCAAAAGATGGCCGAAGCTTCCAACGAGTGGCGAACGCTCGTCCGGTGTCAGAAACCACTGGAAATGCACTTGCAGCGAAGGAAACGGGCTGAGCTCGAGGACTTCCGGTGCTCGTCCCAAGAAAACGCGAGCGGGAATGCCCCGGACTCAGTTTTCTCGTCCTGGGGTAAAAAGCGGTCCCCCGACGGTTTCTTCCCTTTGCTCCGTATTGGTCATAAGTCTTTCGATCTTCGGGTCTCGTGCTCCGAGGACTTCAACCCACACTCCTGGCATGCTCCCTGACAGGTATAGGTCGGGAAGCGAGCTCGTTGGAGGGAGAACTGTGGTGCGACCCAAAACGGTCCAAAAGATGGCCGAAGCTTCCAACGAGTGGCGAACGCTCGTCCGGTGTCAGAAACCACTGGAAATGCACTTGCAGCGAAGGAAACGGGCTGAGCTCGAGGACTTCCGGTGCTCGTCCCAAGAAAACGCAAGCGGGAATGCCCCGGACTCAGTTTTCTCGTCCTGGGGTAAAAAGCGGTCCCCCGACGGTTTCTTCCCTTTGCTCCGTATTGGTCATAAGTCTTTCGATCTTCGGGTCTCGTGCTCCGAGGACTTCAACCCACACTCCTGGCATGCTCCCTGACACGTTTTCCGGAGGTATAGGTCGGGAAGCGAGCTCGTTGGAGGGAGAACTGTGGTGCGACCCAAAACGGTCCAAAAGATGGCCGAAGCTTCCAACGAGTGGCGAACGCTCGTCCGGTGTCAGAAACCACTGGAAATGCACTTGCAGCGAAGGAAACGGGCTGAGCTCGAGGACTTCCGGTGCTCGTCCCAAGAAAACGCGAGCGGGAATGCCCCGGACTCAGTTTTCTCGTCCTGGGGTAAAAAGCGGTCCCCCGACGGTTTCTTCCCTTTGCTCCGTATTGGTCATAAGTCTTTCGATCTTCGGGTCTCGTGCTCCGAGGACTTCAACCCACACTCCTGGCATGCTCCCTGACAGGTATAGGTCGGGAAGCGAGCTCGTTGGAGGGAGAACTGTGGTGCGATCCAAAACGGTCCAAAAGATGGCCGAAGCTTCCAACGAGTGGCGAACGCTCGTCCGGTGTCAGAAACCACTGGAAATGCACTTGCAGCGAAGGAAACGGGCTGAG
>NW_026124133.1:30000-32343 GCF_025177605.1 Cucumis melo
CGGGACTTGATTGTATTATGTTTTAGACATTCAAATGAGTGTGGAAAACAAGTTTCATAATTTTTGAACCAACCAATAATATTTTATGAATTTTTATTGTTAAAAAATTAAAAATAATTTAAAAATAGTAAAACGTTTCCAAAAATACTAATTTTTGGAGGACATCCTTTGTTTACATTTTTTAGATCCCAGAAAAAATTTCATAACAATCCAAGCACTAGAACATAGGTTTGACATCACATTTGTGTGTTGAGTGGGCATTGCGGCACCCTGCGCGCGCGGCACCCTGCGCGCACGCCCCACGCAGACGCATGGCCATGCGGCGCGCGCGCCCATGGCCGTGCCGCATTCGTGCGCATGGGGGCGCGCATGCTGCATGCTCGGTGGGCATGTGGGCATGCACGGTGGGGGCACGGGTTTGTTCCAACAACCTCCATAGAGTTTTTTCCATGAATTCTAGACGTGGGTGGTCACGCCCAACGCAGACGCATGCTGCGCGCGGCTTGCGCGCACGTCCCACGTAGACGCCTGGGCATGCGGCGCGCGGACACACACCCGCAGACGCATGCCGCGCTTAGCACTCTGCGCGCACGCCCCACACACGCCCGAAGGGCATGGCGCATGGTGGGCACCCTAGGCGTTCGTGTGCAAGCCTCGGCCATGGGCATGCGGCGCGCGCCCCACACACGCCCCACTGCAGTCGCCTGGGCTTGCGGCGCACGCCCCACACACGCCCGTAGACGCATGGCGCGCGCGGCCCCCTGCGCGCACGCCCCCCGCAGACGCACGGGCATGCAGCGCGCGACTCACACAAACCCACTAACGCACGGCGCGCGCGCCCATGGCCGTGCTTTGTACTCGAAGGCCTCGGCCTTGGTCCTTGACTTGCACACGAGCACACTATCTTATTCTTGGGCATTCAAAGATGATTTGCTTCAACTTTTTTTCTAGTCCAAAGCCAACCCCTCACTAACACTTATGTTTTTCGTCCTTTTACATAAGATATGACCTCCATGGCAATTGGAAGAAATAAATGAGTTGTGTGTGGGTAGGGTCGAGATGAATCTCGGTGGATCTTGGCAACAAGGCTCATCTGCCACTTACAAGCCAAGCACGCACGCCCCTTAGACGGATCCCCACGCTCGCACAAGCATCGCGTGCGCGGCACCCTACGCGCACGCCCCACTGCAGTCGCATGGGCTTGCGGCGCGCGCCCCACGCCCGCAGACGCATGGCGCGCGCGGCACCCTGCGCGCACGCCCCCCGCAGACGCACGGGCATGCAGCGGGCGACCCACAGACGCCCACTGACGCACGGCGCGCGCGCCCATGGCCGTGCTTTGTACTCCAAGGCCTCGGCCTTGGGCCTTGACTTGCACACGAGCTTCCTATCTTATACTTGGGCATTCAAAGATGATTTGCGTCAACTTGTTTTCTAGTCAAAGGCCAAACCCTCACTAACACTTATGTTTTTCGTCCTTTTACATAAGATATAACCTCCATGGCAATTGGAAGAAATAAATGAGTTGTGTGTGGGTAGTGTCGAGCTGAATCTCGGTGGATCATGGCAACAAGGATCATCTGCCACTCACAAGCCAAGCACGCACGCCCCTTAGATGGATCCCCACGCTGCCGCGCACGTCCCACTGCAGTCGCATGGGCTTGCGGCGCGCGCCCCACACACGCCCGCAGACGCATGGCGCGCGCGGCACCCTGCGCGCACGCCCCCCGCAGACGCACGGGCATGCAGCGGGCGACCCACAGACGCCCACTGACGCACGGCGCGCGCGCCCATGGCCGTGCTTTGTACTCCAAGGCCTCGTCCATGGGCCTTGACTTGCACACGAGCACCCTATCTTATACTTGGGCATTCAAAGATGAATTGCTTCAACTTGTTTTCTAGTCCAAGGCCAACCCCTCGCTAACACTTATGTTTTTCGTCCTTTTACGTAAGCTATTACCTCCATGGCAATTGGAATAAATATATGAGTTTTGTGTGGGTAGGGTCGAGCTGAATCTCGGTGGATCATGGCAACAACGCTCATCTGCCACTTACAAGCCAAGAACGCACGCCCCTTAGACGGATCCCCACGCTCGCACAAGCATGGCGTGTGCGGCACCCTACGCGCACGCCCCACTGCATCGCCTGGGCTTGCGACGCGCGCCCCACACACGCCCGCAGACGCATGGCGCGCGCGGCACCCTGTGCGCACGCCCCCCGCAGACGCATGGGCGTGCAGCGAGCTCCCCACGCACGCCCATTGACGCACGGCGCGCGTGCCCATGGCCGTGATTTGTACTCCAAGGCCTCGGCCATGGGCCTTGACTTGCACACGAGCACCCT
>NW_026124134.1:12500-15000 GCF_025177605.1 Cucumis melo
GCCTAATTTACTAATTCGTAGGAAGAGACTGCACTTTTGTATTTGAAAAAAGTTTCAGGAGGGATGATCTCTGAAGTAGATGATGGTTGATAGAGTAATCCTTGATCGTAATTTCCAGTATTAGTACTTGGGCCAACATGAAATTTGTGATTGGTAGTAAAACACCGATTTTCCTCTTGAGACTTAATTCGATCTTCATAGATTTCTCGAGATATTTTCTTACGAAGTTTTGTTATAGCATCTATAACAGCCTCGGGTTTAGGCGGACAACCCGGCAAATACACATCGACAGGAATTAACTTATCGACTCCCCGAACAGTACTATAAGAATCGGTACTGAACATCCCTCCTGTAATTGTACATGCTCCCATAGCAATAACATATTTTGGTTCAGGCATTTGCTCATATAATCTTACTAAAGAAGGAGCCATTTTCATTGTTACCGTACCCGCTGTTAAAATTAAGTCTGCCTGTCTAGGACTAGATCTTGGTACCAGTCCATAACGATCAAAGTCGAATCGTGAACCTATTAATGAAGCGAATTCAATGAAGCAACAACTGGTACCATAGAGAAGCGGCCATAAACTGGAGAGTCTTGACCAATTTGAAAGATCATTTGATGTAGTTGAAATAACTGAAGTTTGGGTTGTTCGATCAAGTAAGGGAAACTCGATGGAATTCATAACTGTCTCAATGTTTTTTTTAATTGTCTGAATATTCAAAAACTAAGACCATTCCAATGCTCCTTTTCGCCATGCATAAACTAAACCGACAATTAGGATAAGCACGAAAATTAAAGCTTCTATAAAGACGGATACCCCTAATACATCAAAACTCATTGCCCACGGATAAAGAAAAACTGTGTTCAACATCAAAAACAACAAAAACTAGAGCAAACATATAATAACGGATTCTAAATTGTACCCAAGCATCGCCCATTGGTTCTATTCCCGATTCATAACTCGAAAGTTTCTCTGGCTCTTTGCTAAGAGGGGCTAAAACTCCAGAAATTAGAAATGCCAAAATAGGAATAAGACTTGATATTATTAGAAATACCCAGAAAATATCATATTCGTAAAGCAGAAACATAAACGTACTCCTATCAATGTGGAAAATATACCGGATTAGTCGATCGGTACATGTCTCGTTTGAAGATTCATCCACTATAATCCTATTTATATAATATCTATTATATCCATAATAAATATATATTAAATATTATATATTTATATAGAGAGGATACATATAGTCGGAATTTCCATTTAGGAACTTTTAGTGATTGAAGAAGGAAAGAGAAGACGACTACTTTAGTTTTGTGCTTTACTAGATAAGGTATACCAACAGAAAAGCCTATTTGAGAATGTTTACAATGAAATTACCAAAGATCTTCGTTTCTCAAACTCTAGCTTGTCCACAAATAAAATACAGTAAGTCGTTCCTAGATCCATGTGATTTACTAGTGCATTCGATTTGCATTGGGTTATGGTGGAGTTTTTAACCGGTTTCATGTCATGATTTTGACTCCAAAAATTTACTAGAATTGGGTAGGTATCCCAAAGAAAAGAAGTATTACTAATTTCTTGATTTTGTATGGGAAAATAGGAAAATTTTCATATGTAATTCATCTACAAAGATAAGACATTAATGATGAACCAAATCAAGTGGCCAATTACAAACAATACAAACAATAATGAGGAAAGGAAAACGATTCTATTTTTGAATTATTAATAATATAGGGCTATACGGACTCGAACCGTAGACCTTCTCGGTAAAACAGATCAAACTTATTATTATCAAAATGATTTGAACTGTTTCAAAGACCCAACATGCATTTTTTTGCATTGGGCTCTTTCATTAACTGTTATAAATAAGTTAGTCTACCATATTTTTTCTTGACAGAAAGAAAGGGAGATGGTTCCATGTGCTCTGATTCATTATTTTGATTCGAATCTCGGAGCACTACCAAAGTTTTTCAAAGAAGGGGTTATCCTGACGTAGGTATGCTTCTGACCTAGATCAACTTAAGTTAAATGGAATCTCTATCGTCCTGCTTCTGCTTAAAGAATAAAATATGAAACTTCATACACCTTAAAGTTGTTCATAAGATAGGACGAAAGATCATTTTTTTTGAGGTCCTGATACTCATTATGCCTAGCATTGAATAGACTGGGTATTCACCTTATCAATATCTCAAATCAATGATGGATTTTTTTAGTGCCTAAATGGGGCACTCGATTCGGACCGAACTTTTTGTCAGGCTACTGTTCTCTTGTTTTGTTCCCTAAAAGTAATAGAGTAAGACATCGATTTCTCAATAAGATCAACTTTTTTGATTACATGATGTACTTCTCTGAAAAACATTGGCGCGCGTGTAAACGAGGTGCTCTACCAACTGAGCTATAGCCCTTGTGATACATATCTTATCATGTAGATAATTTCTTGTCAAGATGAATATTCTATAATCTATTTTGTTGATTTGTTTGATTGGTATTGCTTATCA
>NW_026124134.1:20000-27769 GCF_025177605.1 Cucumis melo
CTTAATAATCCTAGTGATTGGATTTAGATCCTATTCTGATAGGAAATGAGATATTTAAATGATTTCTTTTTTTATCGAATGACTATTCAGCTATTGTATTTTCATGTAAATAGGGGCAAGAAAGCTCTATGGAAAAAAGATGGTTAAATTCGATGTTGTCTAAAGGGAAGTTAGAATACAGGTGTAGGCTAAATAAATCAATCAATAGTCTTGGTCCTATTGAAAGTGAAGGATCAATTATAAATAATATGAATAAAAACATTCCTAGTCATAGTGATAGTTACAATTCTAGTTACAGTACTGTTGATGATTTAGTCGGCATTCAGGAATTTCATATCTGATGACACTTTTTTAGTTAGGGATAGTAATAGCTGCAGTTATTCCATCTATTTGGATATTGAAAATCAAATTTTTGAGATTGACAATGATCCTTCTTTTGTAAGTGAACTAGAAAGTTCTTTTTATAGTTTTCGGAACTCTACTTATCAAAATAATGTATCTAAGAGTGATGATTCCCACTATGATCAGTACATGTATGATACTAAATATAGTTGGAATAATCACATTAATAGTTGCATTGACAGTTATCTTTGGACTCAAATCTGTATTGATAGTTACATTTTAAGTGGTAGTCACAATTACAGTGACAGTTACATTTATAGTTCTATTTGTGCTGAAGGTGGAAATAGTAGTCAAAGTGAGAGTTTCAGTATAAGAACTAGCACGCATAGAAAAAATTTAACTACAACAGAACGTTCTAATGATCTAGATCTAACTAAAAAATACAGGCATTTGTGGGTTCAATGCGAAAATTGTTATGGATTAAATTATAAGAAAATTTTTAAATCAAAAATGAATATTTGTCAACAATGTGGATACCATTTGAAAATGAGTAGTTCAGATAGAATCGAACTTTTGATTGATCCAGGTACTTGGGACCCTATGGATGAAGGACATGGTCTCTTTGGATCCCATTCAATTTGATTCGGAGAATCAACTTTATACTTATAAAGATCGTCTTTCTTCTTATCAAAGAAAGACAGGATTAACTGAGGCTATTCAAACAGGCACAGGTAAATTAAATGATATTCCAGTAGCAATTGGGGTTATGGATTTTCAGTTTATAGGGGGTAGTATGGGATCCGTAGTAGGAGAGAAAATCACCCGTTTGATCGAGTATGCTACCAATCAATTTTTACCTCTTATTTTAGTGTGTGCTTCGGGAGGAGCACGCATGCAAGAAGGAAGTTTGAGCTTGATGCAAATGGCAAAAATATCTTCCGCTTTATATGATTATCAATCAAATAAAAAATTATTCTATGTAGCAATCCTTACATCTCCTACTACTGGTGGGGTGACAGCTAGTTTTTGGTATGTTGGGGGATATCATTATTGCCGAACCGAATGCCTACATCGCATTTGCGGGTAAAAGAGTAATTGAACAAACATTGAATAAGGCAGTCCCTGAGGGTTCACAGGAGGCTGAATCTTTATTCGATAAGGGCTTATTCGATCTAATCGTACCACGTAATCCTTTAAAAGGTGTTGTGAGTGAGTTATTTCAGCTCCACGCTTTCGTTCCCTCGAATCAAAATTCAATCAAGTAAAGCCTTACTTAACTTAAAAAATGAATTCTTTTTTTTTTTTATTTCTTCCGCAAAATTTGGCACGGGGAAGAAAATGAATTTCATGCTCCCTTCTTAACATTACATGTGTATATATACTTCAACTATAGCAAATAGCGGCATAGAGTCTTGCATCTTTCTACATCTCTAGCGGATCTCTAGTTTTACTAAGAATCCTTGTTGTTGGATCGGATTATAACTACCTTTTTGGGAATTTGTACGAAAATCTTTATGAAATTTTATTAAAAAAAAAATGCTAAGACAAGATAATAACTAAAATAATGCAAACGTCTATTATGATACATATATCTCATGTCGAAAGATGAGTAAGTCCATTTATTTAATTCGACATTCCTCATTCCTTTTCTATATAATACTCACGTAGATATTACTTAGTATAATTATATATTGAATTAGTATAATTATAAGATACCTTTTATAACAATCAATAAATAACAGGTAAAACTATTAATATAACAATGAAAATATTAAGTCGAGGTATCCATTCTATGACAACTCTCACCACCTTACCCTCTATTTTTGTGCCTTTAGTGGGCCTAGTATTTCCGGCAATTGCAATGGCTTCTTTATTTCTTCATGTTCAAAAAAACAAGATTTTTTAAATATGCTGTCTATTTTTTTTTTCAAAAACTTAGACTTTGACGATAACACAGCTATCTATTTAGTAGACTAGAATCTAACATGTGGCTTACTCCAAACATAAGCGATTATACATACGTAAACATGATATCTGAGGAAATCAATTAGAAGTATTTCAAAATAGAAAATAGATAAGTTTCAAAATAGAAAATAGATAAGAGATCGGGCGACAAATGTTTGAGATATAAAATCAATATACCTATATGGATGTAGGTATCTATAGGGAATCATATAAAGGTGATGTTATTATTTTAGATCTAAGTAATTCGATGAATTACTTAGATCTAAAGTAAAGGTTCACATCAAAATAGTGCTAGTTGATTAGAGTTACTTCGGAAACAAAAAAAGTAAAATAGATTTTTTTTGATTCTCTTAATTCCAATAAAATGCAACGAGATCTAGTATGAATTGGCGATCAGAACGTATATGGATAGAATTTATAAGAGGATCTCGAAAAATCAGCAATTTCTGCTGGGCCTTTATCCTTTTTTTAGGTTCATTAGGGTTTTTATTGGTTGGAACTTCCAGTTATCTTGGTAGGGATTTGATAGCTTTATTTCCGTCTCAGCAAATAATTTTTTTTCCACAGGGGATCGTAATGTCTTTCTATGGGATTGCCGGTTCTCTTTATTAGCTCCTATTTGTGGTGCACAATTTTGTGGAATGTAGGTAGCGGTTATGATCGATTCGATAGAAAAGAAGAAATAGTGTCTATTTTTCGTTGGGGGTTTCCTGGAAAAAAATCGTCGAATCTTCCTACGATTCCTTATGAAAGACATTCAGTCCATCAGAATAGAAGTTAAAGAGGGTATTTATGCACGTCGTGTCCCTTTATATGGAAATAAGAGGCCAAGGGGCCATTCCCTTGACGCGTACCGATCAGAATCTGACCCCACGAGAAATTGAGCAAAAGGCTGCCGAATTGGCCTATTTCTTGCGTGTACCAATTGAAGTTTTTGAAAAATGAAGTTCAGAATGAATTTTGTTCGTAGCAAGAGGGATAAAAACTGAAATGAAAGAATAGTCTTTTTTTATAGACCATAGTAATAGTATAATAACTTAACTGGAATTTCTTCAGAATGCTCATTTGACCCAAAGCAGACGTATACGGAACAGCCAGAAAACTTTCTTTGTCCGAAATTTTGATCCGTATGTAAATCAACTGCACAGTAACAAAAAAAAAGTGGATTCTTTGTTATTTTCTTTCTGTATTATTTCGAAATTCAAGGATTAACTAATAAATCACAAATCAAAAAACTAAAAAAACAGGGAATGGATTCATAATAGTATGCATATGACTTGTAATAGAACTTATGTTTGATATAAATATTAGTAGTGTAGAGAGTTAACGAATGAAGTGAGTTCATTAAAAAATAAAAGACGAAAAAATGGAAAAAAAGAAAGCATTCATTCCCCTTCTATATCTTGCATCTATAGTATTTTTGCCCTGGTGGATCTCTCTTTCATTTAATAAAAGCCTAGAATCTTGGGTTACTAATTGGTGGAATACTGGTCAATCCGAAATTTTTTTGAATGATATTCAAGAAAAGAGTATTATAAAAAAAGTTCTAGAATTAGAGGAACTCTTTCTCTTGGACGAAATGCTAAAGGAATACCCAGAAACACATCTACAAAAGCTTCGTATCGGAATCTACAAAGAAACGATCCAATTGATCAAGATGCACAATGAGGATCGTATCCATATGATTTTGCACTTCTCGACAAATATAATCTGTTTCGTTATTCTAAGTGGTTATTCTATCTTGGTAATGAAGAACTTGTTATTCTTAACTCTTGGGTTCAAGAGTTCCTATATAACTTAAGCGACACAATAAAAGCTTTTTCTATTCTTTTATTAACTGATTTATGTATAGGATTTCATTCACCCCATGGTTGGGAACTAATGATTGGTTTCTGTCTACAAAGATTTTGGATTTTCTCATAACGATCAAATTATATCCGGTCTTGTTTCCACTTTTCCCAGTCATTCTTGACACAATTTTAAAATATTGGATCTTCCGTTATTTAAATCGTGTATCTCCCTCACTTGTAGTGATTTATCATTCAATGAATGACTGAAAAATATAATGTTTGTTACTTTGTACATAAGTAAAACATTCAAAATTGTACTTATTCCTTCTACCCATCGCGAAGGATGCCTCCTATATTCGAGTAACTTTATTTCAGTAAATAGCAGAATCATGGATAGGGAACTATACTAGGGACCTACCTAATTTTATTGTAGAAATTTTTGGGCTCAATGATTGGACCATGCAAACTAGAAATACCTTTTCTTCGATAAAGGAAGAGATTACTCGATCTATTTCCGTATCACTCATGATATATATAATAACTTGGGCACCCGTTTCAAATGCATATCCCATTTTTGCACAACAGGGTTATGAAAATCCACGAGAAGCAACCGGCCGTATTGTCTGCGCCAACTGCCATTTAGCTAATAAGCCCGTGGATATCGAGGTTCCACAAGCGGTACTTCCTGATACTGTATTTGAAGCAGTTGTTCGAATTCCTTATGATATGCAACTGAAACAAGTTCTTGCGAATGGTAAAAAGGGTGGTTTGAATGTGGGGGCTGTTCTTATTTTACCCGAGGGGTTTGAATTAGCCCCCCCCCGATCGTATTTCTCCCGAGATTAAAGAAAAGATGGGCAATCTTTCTTTTCAGAGCTATCGTCCCACTAAAAAAAAATATTCTTGTGATAGGTCCTGTTCCTGGTCAGAAATATAGTGAAATCACCTTTCCTATTCTTTTCCCCGGACCCTGCGACTAAGAAAGATGTTCACTTCTTAAAATATCCCCATATACGTAGGCGGGAACAGGGGAAGGGGTCAGATTTATCCCGACGGGAGTAAGAGTAATAATAATGTTTATAATGCTACAGCAGCAGGGATAGTAAGCAAAATAATACGAAAAGAAAAAGGAGGATATGAAATAACCATAGTGGATGCAGCGAATGGGCGTCAAGTGGTTGATATTATCCCTCCAGGACCAGAACTTCTTGTTTCAGAGGGCGAATCCATCAAACTTGATCAACCATTAACGAGTAATCCTAATGTGGGAGGATTTGGTCAGGGAGATGCGGAAATCGTCCTTCAAGATCCATTACGTGTCCAAGGCCTTTTGTTCTTTTTTGCATCTGTTATTTTGGCACAAATCTTTTTAGTTCTTAAAAAAGAAACAGTTTGAGAAGGTTCAATTGTCCGAAATGAATTTCTAAATCTGGGGATTTATCAAATAAAGTTCGTAAAAAAAACCAAATTCTTGTTGGCAATTCTATAATTTAATTATGTATGATCAAAAAATTATGAAAAACTTTTTCCCTTGTTTTTTTTTTTATTCTTTTTCGACCCTATTTCGGTAATTACTTGTACCGCATTACTAGTCATAGTATGGATATTATATTGTCAGGAAGACTATTTTACCTCTTCTTTATTTCTTTGTTTTTTACAATACAAATAGGAGCGGTATTATTATGATTATTATGTCACTGGTGCCAGATTGAAATGTCATTGAATGTGTCTATTTTTATTCTAATAGAATAAAAAATAGAGTAGATATTAAAAATAAGATAAGTAAATGGAGAATAGAAAAAAAAATGAAGGGAACAAAGGATTCTAGAAGGAATTATGCATCTTTCTAGTATTCGATACCAGAAAAATTCCTTTTCTTGTTCTGGTGTCGAAATAATAAACTAATGAATTATTCTTGATCCCGTTCGTCAAAGGATCTCTATTCTTAGTTTCAATTTTTCCCGGTTTATCAGAACCTTTTTTTCGATTTATTACATAAGTAGTGAACAAATTCAATGAATTTTTCAATTCTATTTTATATTAAAATAACTATAGAAAATTCTATTAGTATATTTTAATCTATTTAAAGGGTTTGTGATATCTGATCGATAGAAAATATAATATTGTTATATTGGGATTGTATCATCCAGAAAGAGGGAATCGAGTGATTCTCTCTTTCTTTTTTTTCGCTTTGAAATGAAAGTATCGACCGATACGATCGCGAAAGAGATGGTCTGAATCAATTTTTTTTTTGAAGCAATTCAGAATCAGAAAGAAATGAAGTTTTTTGAAAAAATAGGAAAGATCCATTTTTTCATTTATATGAATAAATTAGTCTAATTCTAATTAGTAAGAGCTCAACGGGACCTACCCCCTCTTTTTTTCTGATTTGAGGGGGATCCTGTTGAGTTCTTACGCTTTCATGTCTCCAACTCAGTTCATCCGATTATTACAGAGATGAACCTAAGCCGGAATATGAACCATAAAAGAAAATACCAACTAAACCGATCACAGGAATACCAGTTACAGTACCGATTATCCAAAGAGGAATCCTTCCAGTAGTCTCGGCCATTTGTCCCACTTCCCTCCCCATTTCATCAAGTGGTCGTGCTAGAGACAGAAACAGTCATAGATAATTATGAGATGATATCCCTTCCGAATGGGATAAGATAATTCGTACTATTATTTAGTATTTTCTTTTATTTAATTGAAGAAATAATTGGAAAATAAAACAGCAAGTACAAAAATGAGTAATAACCCCCAGTAAAGACTGGTACGATTCAATTCAACATTTTGTTCGTTCGGATTTGATTGTGTCATAGCTCTATAATTCGGATTAGGTTTATCGTTGGATGAATTGCATTGCTGATATTGACCCTAAAAAAGAAACGGTAGGTACAGCTAGTCCGTGAACAGTTAACCATCGCACTGTAAAAAATAGGATAAGTTTTATCGATAGTCATTTGGTCCTCCTAAAAAGATCTACTAAATTCATCGAGTTGTTCCAAAGAATCAAAACGGCCAGTTATTAATGGAATTCCTTGTCGGCTCTCTGTAAAAATACTCATTTGGACGAGGGCTTCCAAAAACATCGTAAGCTAAAACCCGTGCTGACGAATAAACCAACCTGCAATGAATAGAGAAGGTATAGTAATGCTATGAATGACCCAGTATCGAATACTGGTGATAATATCAGCAAAAGAACGTTCTCCTGTGCTTCCAGACATGCCGAGCTCCACATATTCTTGTACAGTCAAAAGGGGGATCGATTCCGTAAAAGATGAGATCAGTAAATGGAAATTAACTGAAATTTTATCTTTGTAAGATCGTCAATATTGTACCGAGGGTGTTTTTAGAGTATACCGAATCAGTATAGCTATCCTTCTTCTGACGCAGCAACGCAATTTCACAATAAGTATCAAAATGAAGCCACTAAAACTAAATAATATAATTTTGTTTCTTCTTTTCTTGCTGCTTGTCGATGTAGAATCATATACCATTCATTCAATAGAAAATTCTGAAAATGCCTGTCTGTAGTATTAAGGATTCTATCGGTTATTGGCTTCGGGCTAGAAAGCGAAGATTGGGTAAAATGTGAATCCGACTGGTTGGTTTATAATAATTTAGGAAGCAGATTCTAATAGTCCCAAAATTCAATGAAATTAGACGTGA
>NW_026124135.1:0-2500 GCF_025177605.1 Cucumis melo
AGTAGGCCACTATCCTACCATCGAAAGTTGATAGGGCAGAAATTTGAATGATGCGTCGCCGGCACGATGGCCGTGCGATCCGTCGAGTTATCATGAATCATCAGAGCAACGGGCAGAGCCCGCGTCGACCTTTTATCTAATAAATGCATCCCTTCCAGAAGTCGGGGTTTGTTGCACGTATTAGCTCTAGAATTACTACGGTTATCCGAGTAGCAAATACCATCAAACAAACTATAACTGATTTAATGAGCCATTCGCAGTTTCACAGTCTGAATTAGTTCATACTTACACATGCATGGCTTAATCTTTGAGACAAGCATATGACTACTGGCAGGATCAACCAGGTAGCATTCCTACACGACGTCACAGCCCGCATGCATGCCAACGCCAAACGGCATTGGAGCAATACGGGGAGCGAGCGTCATTCGTTCGAGCAATGAGCAAAGGCAACACGTTTCGAGGGACTTATCATGCCACCGAATGCACTGCATCCGAGAGAGCGAGCGCCGACGACGCGGCCCGCAATGACAACCGAAGATGTCAAGGCGGAACGCGATGCGGGCTATCGGGTTCGTTGTCCACCCAAAGATGGGTGTCAACAGAAAGGGGCCAACGGAACGCGTCGTTTCCATCGCGTGAGGTACCGATGCAAGAACCGATCGATTGTGACCGCTCGAACTCAAGCTTTGTTCGGGGCACGTCAATGAGGTGGAGCCGACGTTGACAGTTCGATGCCCGAGCAACGAGCCTGCCAACCCAAACTACCGTATCACCACTCATGCGCCGTACGCATCGAGCCCGTGCAACGCTTGGCTATCCGCGCCCTTACGTTGCATTAAAGCAAGCAGGGCTGCAGAGTCGCCGCGCGAGGCCGAGCACGGAACGTCGTGCGCGCTCGATATGAGCATTGTGTAACCCACGTGAACATTGCAACCGAAACACCGTCATTGTTATGGGACGAGCCCTTTCGTCAAACGGAGATCGATTGCAGCACGTTTAGTCTCGACAGAGGAAAGCATGCCGAGAACACGCCCGCAACGAGGTGCAAGCATTATCCAAGCAAGCCCAACCCCCACCTCGACCGCACATCCTGCTCTCTATCCCCGCCCAACGTAGGGGCGTAAGGGGCACCCACCAAACCCTTCCACCAAGCAAGAAGCAATCACAAGACATCTCGTATCTTCACGAACAAGCCCGCTTGGAGTGCACGCCCACACCGAGGTGCAAGCATTGTCCGCGCAAGCCCATCCGAGCATCAACTCGACACCCGCTCTCACTCCCCGCCCAACGGTCGGATGTGGCACTCCGACGAAACCAGTCCACCGAGCACAAAGCAATCGCAAGACATCTCGTATCTTCACGAACAAGCCCGCTTGGAGTGCACGCCCACACCGAGGTGCAAGCATTGTCCGCGCAAGCCCATTCGAGCATCAACTCGACACCCGCTCTCACTCCCTACCCGACGGACAAGCCCATCGTTATGGCCAAACCCCTCCACCAAGCACGAAGCAATTGCAAGACAAGCCCACTTGGAGTGCACGCCCACACCGAGGTGCAAGCATTGTCCAAGCAAAACCCATCCAAGAATGTCAATTTGACATCCCGCTCTCACTCCTTGCCCGACGTAGGGGCCCGGCATTCCATCGATTTTAACCAAACCCTTCCACCAAGCAAGAAGCAATCGCAAGACATCTCGTATCTTCATGAACAAACCCGCTTGGAGTGCACGCCGACACCGAGGTGCAAGCATTGTCCGCGCAAGCCCATCCGAGCATCAACTCGACACCCGCTCTCACTCCCCGCCCAACGGTCGGACGTGGCACTCCGATAAAACCCGTCCACCGAGCACAAAGCAATCGCAAGACATCTCATATCTTCACGAACAAGCCCGCTTGGAGTGCACGCCCACACCGAGGTGCAAGCATTGTCCGCGCAAGCCCATCCGAGCGTCAACTCGACACCCGCTCTCACTCCCTGCCCGACGGACAAGCCCATCGTTATGGCCAAACCCCTCCGCCAAGCACGAAACAATCGCCAAGACAAGCACACTTGGAGTGCACGCCCACACCGAGGTGCAAGCATTGTCCAAGCACGCCCATCCCGCTCTCACTCCTTGCCCGACGGTCGGATGTGGCACTCCGGCCGAACCCTTCGTCCACCAAGCACAAAGCAATCGCAAGTTATCTCGTCTCCTCACGAACAAGCCCGCTTGGAGTGCACGCCCACACCGAGGTGCAAGCATTGTCCGCGCAAGCCCATCCGAGCATCAACTCGACACCCACTCTCACTCGCCGCCGGCGGCCGGAGGTGGCACTCCGCCGGCGCCGACCCCCCAAGCATATGTGCCCATGATGGGCGCAATGTGCTTGAAGGGTCGGCGCCGCGGCATAGGGGTACCCCCGCGCCCCGCCCATGCAGGCAGGTCGCCCCCCTATATAGTACATTCTGGCTTTTTTGGGTCTGGCAGGCTTGCATATGAAAAAGCCGAAATGTCACACCA
>NW_026124135.1:22500-26142 GCF_025177605.1 Cucumis melo
CACCAAGCACGAAGCAATTGCAAGACAAGCCCACTTGGAGTGCACGCCCACACCGAGGTGCAAGCATTGTCCAAGCAAAACCCATCCAAGAATGTCAATTTGACATCCCGCTCTCACTCCTTGCCCGACGTAGGGGCCCGGCATTCCATCGATTTTAACCAAACCCTTCCACCAAGCAAGAAGCAATCGCAAGACATCTCGTATCTTCATGAACAAACCCGCTTGGAGTGCACGCCGACACCGAGGTGCAAGCATTGTCCGCGCAAGCCCATCCGAGCATCAACTCGACACCCGCTCTCACTCCCCGCCCAACGGTCGGACGTGGCACTCCGATAAAACCCGTCCACCGAGCACAAAGCAATCGCAAGACATCTCATATCTTCACGAACAAGCCCGCTTGGAGTGCACGCCCACACCGAGGTGCAAGCATTGTCCGCGCAAGCCCATCCGAGCGTCAACTCGACACCCGCTCTCACTCCCTGCCCGACGGACAAGCCCATCGTTATGGCCAAACCCCTCCGCCAAGCACGAAACAATCGCCAAGACAAGCACACTTGGAGTGCACGCCCACACCGAGGTGCAAGCATTGTCCAAGCACGCCCATCCCGCTCTCACTCCTTGCCCGACGGTCGGATGTGGCACTCCGGCCGAACCCTTCGTCCACCAAGCACAAAGCAATCGCAAGTTATCTCGTCTCCTCACGAACAAGCCCGCTTGGAGTGCACGCCCACACCGAGGTGCAAGCATTGTCCGCGCAAGCCCATCCGAGCATCAACTCGACACCCACTCTCACTCGCCGCCGGCGGCCGGAGGTGGCACTCCGCCGGCGCCGACCCCCCAAGCATATGTGCCCATGATGGGCGCAATGTGCTTGAAGGGTCGGCGCCGCGGCATAGGGGTACCCCCGCGCCCCGCCCATGCAGGCAGGTCGCCCCCCTATATAGTACATTCTGGCTTTTTTGGGTCTGGCAGGCTTGCATATGAAAAAGCCGAAATGTCACACCATGCCATAAATCTTGATTGTGTTATTATTATGACCGGGACTTGATTGTATTATGTTTTAGACATTCAAATGAGTGTGGAAAACAAGTTTCATAATTTTTGAACCAACCAATAATATTTTATGAATTTTTATTGTTAAAAAATTAAAAATAATTTAAAAATAGTAAAACGTTTCCAAAAATACTAATTTTTGGAGGACATCCTTTGTTTACATTTTTTAGATCCCAGAAAAAATTTCATAACAATCCAAGCACTAGAACATAGGTTTGACATCACATTTGTGTGTTGAGTGGGCATTGCGGCACCCTGCGCGCGCGGCACCCTGCGCGCACGCCCCACGCAGACGCATGGCCATGCGGCGCGCGCGCCCATGGCCGTGCCGCATTCGTGCGCATGGGGGCGCGCATGCTGCATGCTCGGTGGGCATGTGGGCATGCACGGTGGGGGCACGGGTTTGTTCCAACAACCTCCATAGAGTTTTTTCCATGAATTCTAGACGTGGGTGGTCACGCCCAACGCAGACGCATGCTGCGCGCGGCTTGCGCGCACGTCCCACGTAGACGCCTGGGCATGCGGCGCGCGGACACACACCCGCAGACGCATGCCGCGCTTAGCACTCTGCGCGCACGCCCCACACACGCCCGAAGGGCATGGCGCATGGTGGGCACCCTAGGCGTTCGTGTGCAAGCCTCGGCCATGGGCATGCGGCGCGCGCCCCACACACGCCCCACTGCAGTCGCCTGGGCTTGCGGCGCACGCCCCACACACGCCCGTAGACGCATGGCGCGCGCGGCCCCCTGCGCGCACGCCCCCCGCAGACGCACGGGCATGCAGCGCGCGACTCACACAAACCCACTAACGCACGGCGCGCGCGCCCATGGCCGTGCTTTGTACTCGAAGGCCTCGGCCTTGGTCCTTGACTTGCACACGAGCACACTATCTTATTCTTGGGCATTCAAAGATGATTTGCTTCAACTTTTTTTCTAGTCCAAAGCCAACCCCTCACTAACACTTATGTTTTTCGTCCTTTTACATAAGATATGACCTCCATGGCAATTGGAAGAAATAAATGAGTTGTGTGTGGGTAGGGTCGAGATGAATCTCGGTGGATCTTGGCAACAAGGCTCATCTGCCACTTACAAGCCAAGCACGCACGCCCCTTAGACGGATCCCCACGCTCGCACAAGCATCGCGTGCGCGGCACCCTACGCGCACGCCCCACTGCAGTCGCATGGGCTTGCGGCGCGCGCCCCACGCCCGCAGACGCATGGCGCGCGCGGCACCCTGCGCGCACGCCCCCCGCAGACGCACGGGCATGCAGCGGGCGACCCACAGACGCCCACTGACGCACGGCGCGCGCGCCCATGGCCGTGCTTTGTACTCCAAGGCCTCGGCCTTGGGCCTTGACTTGCACACGAGCTTCCTATCTTATACTTGGGCATTCAAAGATGATTTGCGTCAACTTGTTTTCTAGTCAAAGGCCAAACCCTCACTAACACTTATGTTTTTCGTCCTTTTACATAAGATATAACCTCCATGGCAATTGGAAGAAATAAATGAGTTGTGTGTGGGTAGTGTCGAGCTGAATCTCGGTGGATCATGGCAACAAGGATCATCTGCCACTCACAAGCCAAGCACGCACGCCCCTTAGATGGATCCCCACGCTGCCGCGCACGTCCCACTGCAGTCGCATGGGCTTGCGGCGCGCGCCCCCACACACGCCCGCAGACGCATGGCGCGCGCGGCACCCTGCGCGCACGCCCCCCGCAGACGCACGGGCATGCAGCGGGCGACCCACAGACGCCCACTGACGCACGGCGCGCGCGCCCATGGCCGTGCTTTGTACTCCAAGGCCTCGGCCATGGGCCTTGACTTGCACACGAGCACCCTATCTTATACTTGGGCATTCAAAGATGAATTGCTTCAACTTGTTTTCTAGTCCAAGGCCAACCCCCTCGCTAACACTTATGTTTTTCGTCCTTTTACGTAAGCTATTACCTCCATGGCAATTGGAATAAATATATGAGTTTTGTGTGGGTAGGGTCGAGCTGAATCTCGGTGGATCATGGCAACAACGCTCATCTGCCACTTACAAGCCAAGAACGCACGCCCCTTAGACGGATCCCCACGCTCGCACAAGCATGGCGTGTGCGGCACCCTACGCGCACGCCCCACTGCATCGCCTGGGCTTGCGACGCGCGCCCCACACACGCCCGCAGACGCATGGCGCGCGCGGCACCCTGTGCGCACGCCCCCCGCAGACGCATGGGCGTGCAGCGAGCTCCCCACGCACGCCCATTGACGCACGGCGCGCGTGCCCATGGCCGTGATTTGTACTCCAAGGCCTCGGCCATGGGCCTTGACTTGCACACGAGCACCCTATCATGTACTTGGAAATTCGAAGATGTTTCGCGTCAACTTGTTTTCTAGTTGAAGGCCAAACCCCTCACTAACACTTGTGTTTTTCGTCGTTTTGCATAATACATAACCTCCAAAGCAATTGGAAGAAATAAATGGGTCATGTGTGGGGAGGGTCGAATCGGAGCGACGAAGGGCTGAATCTCAGTGGATCGTGGCAGCAAGGCCACTCTGCCACTTACAATACCCTGTCGCGTATTTAAGTCGTCTGCAAAGGATTCT
>NW_026124136.1:15000-20000 GCF_025177605.1 Cucumis melo
GATGGAGTATTAGAACGGAAAAATCCATTAGATAATGAACTATTGGTTCTAAGCCATCTCTGGCGATGAATCAACAATCCGAAGTACTTTTCTTGCGTATTCTTGATAAACAAGGGTTTATGTAGAGATATAGACCAATATATTGGGGAAGGAAGCAGCCACTTTGACATCTCTTCATCTCCAAAGAATTCTCGATGTGAAAACACAGAGACAAAAGGATGATCTTTGAATAGGAAAAAGAGTGGATCTGCAGGATCCCAAATGAATTGGCTTATTCGAAAAAAGCCTTGTTCTTTGGAAGATCTATCTCGTGTCTGGTACTGCACGGTTCCACTCTGCAAGAACTCCAAATCATTCTCTTGAAGCTCATCCTCTTTATCATAAATGATCCGCTTGCCCCGAAATGACCTAGCCCAATAGGGAAATCCCAATTCATTGAGCCTTTTGATACAATCAAATAGAAAGCCCCAAGGGCGCCATATTCTAGGAGCCCAAACTATGTAATTGAAGAAATCCTCCTCTATCTCTATCTGTTGCGGGTCGAGGACTCCTTCCCCTTCTTCAAACTCCGATTCGTATTGTTGATAGAGAAATCTCTGATCAACGATAGAACAAGATCCATTTTGTATCATATCTAAGGGATTCCTGGGTTCGGGCCGAAGAAGCAATGTCACTCGATCATTATCAAATCGACTGCAATCTTTTTCTGTCCGTGAGGATCCCAACAGAGCGCCTTCTACTTCTAATAGGCCATGAACTAGATCAGAATCATTCTCAACGAGTCCATAGATCCCATTTTTTTCATCGGGTCCGGGTAGAGACCAAAGGTCTTGAACGACCAATCCGGCAGAACAAATCAAAACATAAAGAAGTATCATTAATTTCTTCATGCTCGTTTGAAGTTCGAAGTACCAGTTGTACAAATAAGAACCCCCTTCGTTACATGATTTCTTCTTCATATAGATAGATATAGGATCTATGGAGCAATTACTTAGAAGTACATTTTGTGCAACAGCCCTTCCTATCTGATAGAAAAGGATCGCATGATCCTGAAACGATCTTACCTGGGATAGCAAATCCCAAGTTTGTCTATGAAGAGCAGATTGAATTATATTAGTGTCTATAATTGATTTCTTCTGCGTAATACTAATCGATAGGGCCTCATTGGTAAGTGCTACAAGATCTCGTACATTGGAACCCATGGTTATGGAACCGAATCCATTAGTATGGAACATTTTCTTTTCCAAGCGAAATCCCCTAGTATATGAAAGAGTGAAAAAGTGCTTTCGTTGTTGTGGAATAAGAAGCCTTCGTATTTTAATGCATGTATTCAATTTATTCGGAGCTATTAGAGCGGGATCCACTTTTTGGGGAATATGGGTCGAAGCAATAACAAGAATATTTGTAGTGGAACATCTTTCAAAATCCCTGGAGAGATAGTTCACTAATAGACCAAGGGATAAGTAATTCGACTCAGTCACATACAGATTATGAATGTTTGGAATCCATATTATGCAAGGAGACATTGCTTTTGCTAATTCGAATTGAAGGGTGATATAAAATCGGTCTATTTCCAGCATCATATCCTTAGTTAGCGCATTCATCATAGTTAGAAGCTCCAGCTCCGTATCAAGGTCACGGTCGATATCGTCACTATCATCAATATCGCCACTATCATCAATATCGTCACTATCATCAATATCGTCACTATCATCAATAAGAAAACCCTTAGGCTTCTTATCCAGCAACTTGTTCAGAAATACTGTAACGAAAGGAAGATAGGAGTTTGTCGCTAGGTATTTGACCAAATAGGATCGTCCAGTTCCTATAGAACCTATCACTAAAATACCCCTAGAGGGGGGGAGGGCTAATAAGCGGAGCGAAAAGGGTTTTCCATGAGATGGGAAATGAAAACTATTAGCCCCACACGAGGTTTGTGAATAAGTGATTGTCTGATAATGAGCAAGGAATGTCCGTCTTTCTGCTAAACAGGATGTATTGAACTCATAATTCATTAGATACTTTTTATGAATGTCAACTAAGTATCGTAAGTAAATTACTCCCGGTTGTTCAATCATTTGATAACCAGAGTCATTCTTTGATAAATGATCACTATGAGTCAGACTCAATAGAATTTGATCAATCCTTTTTTCTGTCGTTAAGGTGGAGAACTGAATCAAGAATTCTCTTTCTTTATCATCAATCGAATCACTGTTCGAGACCCAGGATTGGATTTTCTCATCAATCCAATCACCGTTCACATTTTTTCTTATCAATGAATATATCTCTTTACTTGTATGACTTAGATGTCTCGTATTTCTCGAAAAAGCGATTCGATTGATGGGATTTGGTATGATACTTATGAGATCGATGAGATTGATATTCCAATCTTTCTTCTTCGAACGTATTGATTTGACCCCATAAGCGGGACCGCCACCCCATAGCATGTTGCCACCAGAAGCAGAACCCCATATTTCTTCTAGAGAATCTCCTAATTGTTCCAGAGCAACTAGAAAGAGATTCTTTAACCAGAAAGAATTCCTGGGATACCTATCCAGAAGTTTTCGCAACTCAATCATGTATGATGGAATCATCAAAGATTTGACCTTTTCGAACTCTGTCTGTAACTCACTATAGGCTCGAGAAACAAAGAGAAGATGTGTACGAACGAGATATACAGCAATAAGAAGAAGGAAAAGGATTGAATAGAGGAACTCCCGAACATTTGGCCATCTCAGATGTGTCGATATCGATGGTGACTCATTATTTCGATGAATCATTTCTTCGGACAGAAGAAGATTAGGTAAACACTTACTCGAAATCTCACTTATCAGATTCCATTGTAGAAGACACAATTTTCTCTGAAGAATTCGCCATGATATTATGCATGGATCATATATATCATGAAAAATGTATACAAATTTTTGGATGCTACTTAGTATCGGCAATAGGTCTGAAAAAGTATCTAAAAATAGCAAATTTAGATATTTGTACCCTGTCGAAGTAAGGAACCATGGCATATATGTTTGGAATAGATTCCATTTTGAGAGAGTTGAAAAAGCACTATCTCGTTGAAAGGTTCTATACATCTGCCCTTTCTCAAGGCATTTCTTTAGACAAAGACTCCGTTTTTTCCTCTTTTCGGATGGTAAATATTTCTCAGAACATGGAGTGTGAATCAAACCCATGTTTGAATTGAAATTGAGATACTGATGCAAGTTCTTCCCCTCTGAATCAGATAGATTCATATCTGAAAGAGGTTGACAATAAGTTCTTTCAAAATTGACTATTTGTCCCTCTGTTAGAGGTGTTCCAGAAATGTCTGCGATCGAGTAAATAGCTCGACGAACGAATGGATCGGATCGAATTGGAAAATGGAAAGATTTGTACAAGTTATACCTTTCGTCACCACTTTGTGGAAAATCGTTAGGTATGAATATGTTAGATACCTGTGACTCGATTGGTGAAATAGTATCTCTCTCCAAAAAAGCATGTTTTTTTTTACCGCCGCACAAAGAAAATATTTTGTTGCGAATGAACAAGATATTGAGGAATTGTCCATACGTAAAATCATAATTATTGATACGGGCCTTTTCCACATAATCCACATAAAAAGGGAATCTTTTGTTACAATAGAAGCAGAAGTGATGTGGATTATTCAAGAATCGAAGTCGAGTTGCTTTATAAAAAGAAGATATCAATGAACTTCTATGAAATGGTTTCACGGGATTTAGCCAATTGTCTTGATCGTGGGATATCATTGAGAAATAGGAATCCGTGTTATCAAAGGATTTCCTGCGATTATTTCTAGTATGGAATGAGTCAATCATCCACTTTGGTATCTTATTGAACAAAAATGGTGATATTGTTCCTCCATTGATCAAGAATTTCGATTTTTGGGAAGTATAATGATCATCCAATAAGAAGGGTTTCAATTTTTTCAAATGAACGATTTGAAGACCTATTGATTCTAACAACTGATTGCAGAGTTGATCATTCGGACCTTTCAATTCATAGATGTGGATCTCGGACCTATGAAGGGGGATATTCCCGAAACTCACAAAGAAAAAAGGAAGTGAGTTAGACAAAAAGAGAAGAAACTTGGACAAAAAAACAAGTAACTTGGACAAAAAGAAACGAAGTGACTTAGACAAATCTTTTTTATCGATAACCTCAGACCAATCAATCGAATATTGATTAATACGTAATCGATCGAACACTACTTGAAAATGAAAATGGCTCTTCTGCTCAGAAATGAAATGTTCCTGGAAATTCTTGCTCCCATTGGACCATTTGTATCTATATGCATTAGGATCCCGATTCATGGATCTCTCGGTTCGAGAAATCAAAATAAGAGGATCGAACCATTTCTTCTGACCCTTTTTGAAATTTGATAAATGTTGGTTGATCGTATATTTCATTATAGTTCTATGATTCAGAGTATCATTTCCTATTTGATCCCTTTGAATTCCATATTCCAAGTCGCGATCGGATCTATTCATTAAAAAGAATCGATTCAATACATTTCTTATGTACCCATAATATTGGATTTGAATCAGATTTCGGATCAATCTATATTGATTGACTGCCTCCATTATGTTGTTGCTAGCAAATACCACTATTTTTTGTTTTGGATCTTCCAAATCATTCCCGGGGGAGGTCCGGACCCATTTTTTTCTGATCCTTCGATAAAAAGATTCATTCTCTTCATAAAAAATAGGAGGTAGAACCAATAAATATTTCTTTTTCGATTCATCCCTGGAGTTGAATACCTCATTCAAGAATTGTTTTTGATCCAATCCGTAGGAATCAATAGAAAAGGCAAATCCCTTATGATACACCAGATCCGGCTCGGTTATTGATAGAGTGAATAGATCTGCCATTTCTTGAAATCTCTCTTCTGATTCAAAATCGTGGTGTAACGTGTATCCCCTCCTGTTCCGGTCATGGAATAGATGAAATAAATAAATAAATGGATTTTTGTTCAAGAATGAAATCTT
>NW_026124136.1:27500-38066 GCF_025177605.1 Cucumis melo
TCTTTTGTCATCTAATTGGTTTCTATTTTAGGATAAAAAAGATGGTTAGAAATCCTTTATTTTTTCAACCCAATCGCTCTTTTGATTTTGGAAAAAAACTCTTTATCAATATACTGCTTCTTCTACACATTCCCCTCTACCTCATAACGTAGAGTAACTAATAGTTAGGACTTAGAAAAAAATGGATAACTCACTCATAAGAAAAGTCCTTCCCGCATCAAGCACTAATATAGTTTTAACGTCTAATTAGATCGGCGAATCATTCAAATTAAGAACATAAGCCCGTTACTTTTTATTTCTCTATAATTGGAGCATAGTGCCCTATCCATTTATTCATTCGACCCGACTTTACTTTTTTTTCCGCATCAAGAATTCAAACAAGTTTGGCCTAATCTAGTAAGGTAAAAATATTACTAGAATTTTCCATTAATACGACATGCTGCTTTTTCCATTCATTCCTTTCAGGATCAGTCGCGGTCTTACAAACTCTACCGATAGTATGGACGAATCTGTTACTTCATAGAAATGTGTAAAAGATGCTAGCCGCACTTAAAAGCCGAGTACTCTACCATTGAGTTAGCAACCCCAAAATATGAAAAATTTTTCTGTGTAGATACAATCGGAATCAAAATAACAAAAGAAATGAAATTAGATGACGTAATCAAAATATTGCAATAAAAAAAACTTCTTATATCACTTACACAAAAGTAATTTTTTGTATCACAAAAAATACAATGAGACCATCATGTGCGTGAAAAGCAAGGGTCATGAAAGGGAGATAACTAGCTTCATTTATACACAATCGGATTATATTTGTTTGATACACTGTTGTCAATATTAATGTGAATAATGAAAAACGCCTATAATGGACAAAACAAAAGAATTATAAATGAATAAAAAACAAATGGAAATAACAATTTGAGTTGAATAACTATATTTAACTAGATAAAGTTAACAAAATAGAATAAGAGAAAATATTCTAATAATAATAAATTCTATTAAAATAATAGAAAAGAATTAAAAAAAACTACGTACTTAGATTGGCACTATAGAGATAATCAACATAGATAGACATAAAAGATGTAGGCGAAAGAAGAAATTAAGGAAGAAGTAGAAAAAAATATATCGGGTTTGTGGATTGAATAAACCCGATATATTTTTTTTCTATTCATCTTAGATCAATTTATATCAATAAAATAAAAATCGATTTTTTCATTAGCGAAGACGCAATTTTAAGGTAATAAGTGTATAGTATGAATAGAACAAGAGAGAGGGGGAAATACTAAAGAAAAGGTTAGTCAAAGCTATATACAAGTTAAGTTATCACACCCTCGTTTTTTTATTTCATTAATAAAAATGGAATTTCGGTTATTGATTAAGGTGAAGTTCCGTAAAAACACCTGCCTTCTTTAAAATATCATGAACAGTTCCTGTAGGTTGAGCACCCTTTTCAAGGAAATATAGAATAGCAGGAACATTTAAATAGGTTTGATTCTTTATCGGATCATAAAAACCCACTTTACGAAGATCTCTTCCTTCTCTTCGGCATCGAACATCAATTGCAATGATTCGATAAACGGCTCATTGGGATAGATGTAAATTTTAAGTACCCCCCCCCAGAACCGTATAAGAAGTTTTCTCCTCGTACGGCTCGAGGAAATTCAAAGTTATGTATAGAATTCTAATTAATGTCAAATAGATCTATAGATTATTAAATCAATTAGACTATGATTTAAAAATTTTTTTCTTATTCTTTTGTTTTTCTTTTGAAAAAAAAAAACTCATTCTTATCCCCATAACTCAAGTTGGATAACTCTCACGCAAAGGAAAAAAACCCTTAAGCTTAAGCATTTCATTTATTGAGCGGTCTCTAACCTCTTTATTTTTGCCTGTCTCCGTTAGAATCTATTTCGATTCTTCATTCTGATCTAGTTTAGTTATTGAGACAATTGAAAAAGATTTTTACTTGTTCCGGGATCCTTTATCCTTTCCTTGAATCATTGGGTTTAGACATTACTTCGGTGATCTTTAATCGTTTCAAAATGGTAGCAACATACCATTTTTTTTGATTTCCTTTTTATCAAAGAATCATATAAATAATGGATTCTCGTGTGATACACTTTTAATCCAATTTGATGTTTGAATTTGAAACTTGTTCGAATTGGATCCTTTCGATTTGTATACCGAACCTATACTTACGAAGTAGTTTTAACTTATTGATTGACACTAACCCTAGATCTCTGCCCTTGATAAATGAATCAATACTTTCTACTCGAGCTCCATCATGTACTATTTACATCAAAAACCCTAAAAAAAAAAAAGAGCTCGAGTGCAACCGAACAAACTATGTCGAGTCAAGAGCATCTTCATTCCTATATAATATAAAATGGTGGGTGTAAGAATCCACAGTGGATCATGTCCTTCAAGTCGCACGTTGCTTTCTACCACATCGTTTTAAACGAAGTTTTACCATAACCTCTAATTTCTTGGAACTGGTATGTAATTGATTCATTTATGGAATCATGTATAGTCATTGGGTTAGTTGGTCCATAGTAATCTATACTCTTATGACATGGGTAGTTTTTGAAAAAGTCTTAGCAATACTTCAATTTATTGAAACCCATATTTTATTGTATATATTGTATCAATAACATTTTTTTGTATGAGTGCAATATTTATTTCTCTATATATAGATATTTTCTAGATAGAGAGAGATTTTTTGAAATTTCTATAAAATCAATTAAGAAATAATTAATTACGAATAATTAAGAATCTCCATTTTTCAATTTCTTCATAGAATGGATTCACGAGTTTAACACTTCTTCGAGTACCAAGGACTCATAAGAAATAATTAAAAAGATTTACTTGATTGAAAATTTACTACCTAAATATTATATTATAATATTATTTGAATAAATTTTTGTAAAGGATTTATTACATTTGATTATGATAAATAAATGTATATTCGGGATTAACCCATCAATTAGATAGATCTAAAATAAAAAAAAAAAAAAGAAATAAAACGATAAAAATAGATAATAACAATACATACATATCAGCATTTTCTGCCTAGTTTATTTAACTTAAGAGACTCAATAATCTTTCCTTAAAATAAAGTGAAAAAGATGTATGAATTGTTACTTGGATTTACAATTATTCATTACAGACAAACATACGAAAAAATGAGGTGAAAAGAAATACATAATATGTTACATATGTAACTTGATTCTTTGTTAATCAGATTCGGGCAGATATTCAAATTGATATCTTCCGTTATGGATTAACTCCTATCTACCCCCAATTAGATCGAGTAGATGCATCATAAATAAAAAAAGGATCCTACGGGGGACTGGACTAGTTTCGGAGGTGCTAGACTATCTTGTATAAGGCGAAAGTCAAACAGATCTAGAGTAAACGATTGTTCCTACCTATTTTTTTTTATTTGACTCTAAAATTTAGTACCCTAAACCCTAAATAGGTCTTAAGTTTCTTAAGACCATTAATTCAATTCCATTAGTGCCAAAAACACAAGACCTTCGTGTTTATAATTCAGAAATCCACAGAAAAAAAATACTCGGGTTTCACAAACCATTTAAGAGATAGAGAATAATAGAGGCTTTCGCATTTCTGAAATGCATCATTATAAGAAAATAATAAAGAACAATCACATTCGATCTATATTTAGACTCTTAAGCATAAGGTTGTTTAAAACGGCAATCTATAGTCTGATATCGAATATTTTTCCATATATCTTATAATATACTATTATTATATATAATAATAATACGCATACTCTGGGACGGAAGGATTCGAACCTCCGAATAGCGGGACCAAAACCCGTTGCCTTACCACTTGGCCACGCCCCATTTATATTCAACACTAATAAACACTAATATTGGTAGTGCTTAGTCGTCAATTCCAGTACAAATATTTATAGAATAAATTAGATTGTTGCTCAGATTTTGATACGTTTATAGATCCAATTAAACTCAATTTATTGATCATTACATATAATTCCATTAAGATATTGTATGAAAGTAGGATTTCTTCTATTCTCGTTTTATTTGAGAATTGAAGGATTTTTGATTGGCTGAGTTCAAATCAAAGAAAGGTTTTTTGACCTACTTTATGTTATTAATTTTTCCCTTATCCCTTATATCATAGCAATAATAGGGGATTAATAACTCAATCAAATCAAAAGAAATACAATTATCTTCAAGAACAAAGAAAAAAAAATTGTTATGCTTAATATCTTAAGTTTCATCGGTATCTGTCTTAATTCTTTCCTTTATTCAAGTAGTTTTTTCGTCGCCAAATTGCCCGAGGCCTACGCTTTTTTGAATCCAATAGTAGATGTTATGCCAGTAATACCTCTATTCTTTTTTCTATTAGCTTTTGTTTGGCAAGCTGCTGTAAGCTTTCGATAATATTTTTAATACTGTCCGAGACAAATTCATGATTTACTAGAAAAAAAAAAAAAAAGATTCTAACTAGTTATAAGATCAGATAAGTTGTACATACAGTCTGAAGCTTTAAGTTGAATCCAATATTGAAATTATTCTATAGCTATGATAAATCTGGATCACTCTCATTTTCTTATTCTTACTTTTTTCCTTTGAACGACCCTCTTCGAGTCCCCCACAATATAGAATTGTGGGTATGAAATCCAATTTTGAGTAATCAAGGACTCAACTCTTAAAATTTTTTCCTATTTATAGAAATAACTTCACTGCATTTCTTGGTGTCAAACCAGATTAAAATAGAGAATCTATTCTCTTAAAAAAAAAATGATCTTGGAGATTGTGTAATGCTTACTCTCAAACTATTTGTTTATACAGTAGTAATATTCTTTGTTTCTCTCTTCATTTTCGGATTCCTATCTAATGACCCGGGACGTAATCCGGGGCGTGAAGAATAACAAAATCAGATTTTTTTTCCTTGCTTGATTTTGAAATGTTCTTAACATTTTATCTATTCCACATCTTTCCTCAACTATAAAAAAATACCAAGTAATTGACAGAAACGGAAAGAGAGGGATTCGAACCCTCGGTACAAAAAAATCGTACAACGGATTAGCAATCCGACGCTTTAGTCCACTCAGCCATCTCTCCCCAAATTGAAAAAGGATAATTACTATGATACATTGTATAAAAAATAGAAAATAAAGGCTTGAAAAAAGCCCTTCTTTATCTCTCTTTATTATCTTTATCTACCCCTTTATAGATATATAATTTCATTATATTGATATAGATAATTATCTAGATATATCGATGGATATCTATCAAATCGATAAAAACTTTTTTTTATTAGGAATTCCATTTAGATAAATTAGATTTCATTAGATAAGGGCTCAAAAGAAGAGATATCTTCAATCCTAATATATAAATAATACCAATATATTAAAGATTCATAAAAATATTTATAAATAAAAAGAAAGTACCTTTTTTAGTTTATTTCATCCGAAAAGCCCTTTTCTTTTTATTTTTAGTTCCACGGCCTGGCCTGGTCAGTACCTAGCCGGGCTTTTTTTGTTCCAATAAATCGTAGATCAAATTATTTATTTGATTTGAAAATGTTTTTGAAAAAAAAAAAAATAGAAACAACAAGAATCCTAAGAAGATTTATTATTTCAATTCCTATGATACAGAAAAAGATGATATAGAATCAAGGTTCGATTTCTTATTATTATTTTTTAGTACTTTACTAGAATAAAAAACTTGTTAATTAGTTAATTAAAACGAGTCCTCTTTTCCTAATCTCATTAGTGGCCCTGATGAAAATACGTCAACGCTCAAATTTTCATGATTATTTTCTGATCCGATCTTTTTATTACTTATTAATACGACTTATTTTCGTCTTCGACAAAAGGTCCATTTATATACAATAATTGCATTGTAGCGGATATAGTTTAGTGGTAAAAGTGCGATTCGTTCTATTAATCCCTTAATAGTTAAGGGATCCTTCGGGTTGATTAATATTCCGATCAAAAACTTTATTTCTTAAAAGGATTTAATCCTTTACCTCTCGATGAAAGATTCGAGGAAAAATAAAAATTCTCGTGATTTGTATCCAAAAATATGTTCTAAATTGAAAAAATTGGATCATGAAATTACGAAACATAATTTTATTGAATTGGATCAATACTTCCAATTGAAGGAATAAGGGATCCATGGATAAAGGTGGAATTTTTTCTAATCGTAACTAAATCTTCAATTTTTTCTTTGTATAAGGGAGATTGAAGCAAAACAAAATAGCTATTAAACAATGTCTTTGGTTTACTAGAGACGTCGACATCGTTTTTTTAGCTCGGCGGAAACAAAATACTTTTCCTAAGGATTATATTAAATAGAAATAGGGAACGAAATAAATAACTGGAAAGATTGTTATAATCTCCTCTTGTATAGGGATCATCTATAAAGCGGGTCCTTTTGAATGCATTCAGACGGAAAGGCTGACATAGATGTTATGGATGGTATTTTTTTTTGTTTACATCTTATAAATTTAGGAATTTATCCATCTTCCATAAAGGAGCCGAATGAAACCAAAGTTTCACGTTCGGTTTTGAATTAGAGACGTTCAGTTCAAAATGATGAATCAACGTCGACTATAACCCCTAGCCTTCCAAGCTAACGATGCGGGTTCGATTCCCGCTATCCGCTTATCTTATCTTATAATATTCTTATCTTATAATTTATATATATTATAAATAGAAATTAATTAATAATGGAATTACTCAAATAAAAATTTTCAATTTACTTAATTTTAACTAAATTTTAACTAATGTATTAGTTAATGTAATGCATCATTGAATTCAATATGCAATTTCCGGAATTCTCACACATTTTTTTTACGAACAAGAGAGGTGAAAATACGAAAAAAAAAATTGGAATCAAAAGCGTCCATTGTCTAATGGATAGGACATAGGTCTTCTAAACCTTTGGTATAGGTTCAAATCCTATTGGACGCAATTTTTTTTCATATATTTTTTTTTAGTTTTAAATTTTCTATATCATGTCAAGAAAGGAAAGATTTTGAATGATTTGAATAAGAGACGCTTATTTATTAATAGTAATTTATAAATTAGTTTTAATATTAATTGTAACTCTAGTTTTAGATTTATTATATAAATAAACTAATAATTCAATTCTGTTTTATTTGAAGATAAGATATTAGTAGAAAGGATATTCAAATTCCAAATATTAAGATATTTATGATATTCTAAATATATTATTAGAAATATAATCTAATTTTAACTTTAACTATATTTATAAAAAAATTTCTTAATTGTATTTACATTTCATTTTAATATTGATATATATTTCTAGAAATATTATCTACTTTCTTTAATATATTTATATATATTTTTTATTTTATATAAATTATATATATATATATTCTACCTACTAACACCTAATAAATGAAAAGAATGAAATTATTTCATGTTTCAATTTTAACATTTGAAAGTTCTAAAATTGATTTATACTTTACTTGTTTTCTTTTATACTTGGTCTTGAAGTAGAAAACGTTCCATCTGTTCCTGAATAGCTTCTTTCAAAAGGGCTTCCGCTTCAGTGGTCAATGTCTTCGTAGAAGAGATTATTTCTTGAAACTGAGGTTTATTCGTTTTTACGTAAGTACGTAACTCAAGAAGAAATTTCCTTACTTGTCCAATTTCTAATGAATCAAGATAACCATTAGTTCCGGTATAAACAGTCATTATCTGTTCGTCTACCGTGAGAGGTGCTGATTGGGATTGTTTGAGCAACTCACGTAATCGTTGACCTCTTGCCAATTGATTCTGAGTAGCTTTATCGAGATCAGAAGCGAATTGCGCAAAGGCTTCTAATTCGGCAAATTGAGCCAATTCCAATTTTAATTTGCCGGCTACTTGTTTCATGGCTTTAATTTGAGCTGCAGATCCTACTCTGGAGACGGAAATACCCACATTAATAGCAGGTCTGATTCCAGCATTGAATAGATCGGCAGATAAGAATATTTGTCCATCGGTAATGGAAATTACATTAGTAGGAATATAAGCTGAAACATCTCCCGATTGGGTCTCAACTATTGGTAAAGCAGTCATACTTCCTTCACCTAAAGCAGAACTTAATTTAGCGGCTCTTTCCAAAAGGCGTGAATGCAAATAAAAAACATCTCCCGGATAAGCTTCGCGGCCCGGCGGTCTTCGTAAAAGAAGAGACATTTGTCGATAAGCTTGTGCTTGTTTGGAGGGATCATCATAAATGATTGAAGTGTGTTGTTTTCTGTACATAAAATATTCAGCCAAAGCTGCTCCTGTATAAGGGGCAAGGTATTGTAATGTAGCCGGAGAATCTGCCGTTTCGGCTACTATAATAGTGTATTCCATTGCGCCCCTTTCCTGTAAAGTAGTCACTACTTGAGCCACAGAAGATGCTTTTTGACCAATAGCTACATAAACACATATTACATTTTGCCCTTGTTGATTGAGAATCGTATCCGTGGCTACTGCAGTTTTACCGGTCTGCCTGTCCCCAATAATTAATTCTCGCTGACCACGTCCGATAGGAATCATTGAATCAATAGCAATAAGTCCTGTTTGAAGAGGCTCGTATACGGAACGTCTCGAAATAATACCAGGAGCGGGGGATTCAATTAACCGAGAGTCAGAAGATGAAATTTCACCTCGGCCATCAATAGGTTTAGCCAGGGCATTTATAACACGACCTAAATAAGCCTCGCTTACTGGTATCTGAGCAATTCTTCCCGTTGCTTTTACAGAACTTCCCTCCTGTATCAGCAAACCATCACCCATTAATACAACACCAACATTATTTGATTCTAAATTTAGAGCTATGCCTATAGTACCCTCTTCAAATTCTACTAATTCACCTGCCATTACTTCATCAAGACCATAAATACGAGCAATGCCGTCGCCTACTTGAAGTACAGTACCGGTATTTACAATTTTTACTTCTCTATTATATTGCTCAATACGTTCACGAATAATATTACTAATTTCATCTGCTTGAATGGTTACCATGAGTATTTCGTAATTATTTTTTTTTAAGAAAAAAAAATAATGCCTACAGTAGAAGGACTAATCAGTTAGTTATTTCTTTCATCGTCCCAAACATGCCAATATTAGCACTGATGGTACGTAAATGTAACTCGTTGTCCAAACAACTATTCAGAGTTCCTAGAGCTCCTTGTAAGGCTTGTTGGAAAACCTGTTGTCGTACTTGATTAATCGCTTTTTGTTGTTCAAAACGAATAGTTTCATTTTTATAATTTTCTAATTGTTCCAAACTTTTAGAAGTTGAATTAATCAAATTCAATTTTTCTCGTTCTATCTCAGAATATCCATTCACTCGAAACTGATCGGCTTCCATTTCAACTTTTCGTAAGCGAGCCCGGGCTTTTTCCAGCTGTTCAATGGCCCCCTCACGTAGTTCTTCTGAATTTTGAATTGTTTTCAAGATCCTCTGTTTTCGATTATCTAATAAATCACTTAATGAAAGTAGATTGTCTTTCCATTCATTTCAAAACTTCGACGATCCCTTCCCGAACCAAACATGAATCTTTCGATTCATTTGGCTCTCACGCTCAATTATTGCAATTATTTCTGAGAAATTCCCATATATCTTTTTGAATGTAATGAGCCTATCCTCTTTTCTCTATTCATATTCCACAAAGAAAAAGAAAAAAATATGGATCATTAATCCAAGACCCGAATATTCGGAGGACTCTTCTGACCAAACAAACAATTGTCAGCAAAGTTGTTTCTTTTTTTTTCTTGAAATCCAAAAAAATTTTCTTACTTTATACATAACATAGGTCATCGATTCAGCATTGGATAAAAAAGAAAAAATGAGGGTGAAATCCTCATTTTTTTAGTTTTTTACAAAAAAATTCTAATATTCTATTAAAATAGAAAATAATAAAAAAGGGGGGGTTTCAAATCATTTTATCGACATGAGTGTTCTATATCGAAAAAAAAGCCCAACTATTTGAAACGATTTATGTATTAACTATGTATTAACATAGTAGTAGAAAGAGTACCATGCTACGTCTGGACTTCAAACGTTTTAACCATGTTAATAGTCCCACATTATTGGTTGATAGAGAATCAAAGTTGATTTACCAATGAATCACGAAATGCTATGGTTCTTCAATATGATTTCTTCATTTTGTCAGAAGTAATTCGCGGGATCATGCACCTTTTCGTAGTTATAACTAGAAAAGTACAGTTGGTTGTATCCAACTTATTCTTGAAATAAACAACTCGCACACACTCCCTTTCCAAAAAAAATCAATACACCAAGCACTACGCTTAGATTTATTGGATTTGTTGCTAAAATATCGGTATTAAATCCGAAACTCTCGGCGGATGGCCAGTAACCCAAAGAAATGAAAGAATCGGTTACATTTTTCATATGATCTCCTTTTATAGATAAAACTAATTATCTTATTTCTTTCTATTTTTTTTTATTTTATAATTTCCTATTTCTATTCGAAATAGAGTAAAAAATATGTTGTAAGAATCCTAAAAAAAAAGTTTCCATTCGAGATTGACTAAGAAAGGGA
>NW_026124137.1:0-10000 GCF_025177605.1 Cucumis melo
ATATGCTCCCATTTTTAATAAGATTCCGGCTAGAAGCATACAAGTACTGTAATGTGCCTCTCCGTGGGTATCTGGTAACCATGTATGTAAGGGTATAATCGGTGATTTGACAGCAAAAGCAATAAGAAATCCGATATAGAATAGTATTTCTAGTGCTATAGGATACGATTGATTAGCTGATGTTTCAAAATTTAAAGTTGGTTCATTAGAACCATATAAACCGATACCCAGAACTCCCATTAACAAAAAAATGGAACCTCCCGCAGTGTACAAAATAAACTTTGTAGCTGAATACAACCGTTTCTTTCCGCCCCCACATCGATAGAAGTAGATAAACGGGAATTAATTCTAACTCCCACATGATAAAAAAGAGTAAGAGGTCTCGAGCAGAAAATGATCCTATTTGACCACTATACATTGCTAACATTAGAAAATGGAATAATCGGGAATCTCGAGTAACTGGCCAAGCCGCTAAAGTAGCTAAAGTGGTGATAAACCCCGTCAGTAAAATGGGTCCTATGGAAAGTCCATCGATTCCCAATCTCCAGTAAAAATCCAAAAAAGGGATCCATTTATAATCCTCCATCAATTGGATTAATGGATCGTCTAATTCGAAATGATAACAAAACGCATAGGTTGTTAGAAGCAGCTCGAGTACACAGATACATATAGTATACCATCTCATTACTTTATTTCCTCTATGAGGGAAAAAGAAAAGTAATAAACCCGCAAATATTGGAAAAACTACAACTGTTGTTAACCAAGGAAAATAATTCGTAGTAAAAACAAGATACACTTGGACTAAAAAAAACCCATGTTCGAAAATAAAATAAAAAAAAATATATATATGTATATTTATTTTCGAGCACGAGTTTTTGTCGGTAAAAAAGAAATCAAATGTATTCAAGGGGGCTTTTAGAGAACGTATCAATAAGCTAGACCCATGCTTCGAGTTGTTTCATGCCATAAATAAACGCGAACACTCAAAAAATCTGTCGGACAGGCAGATTCACATCTCTTACAACCAACACAGTCTTCCGTTCGTGGAGCCGAAGCTATTTGCTTAGCTTTACATCCGCCCCAAGGTATCATTTCTAATACATCTGTGGGGCAAGCTCGGACACATTGAGTACACCCTATACATGTATCATAAATCTTTACTGAATGTGACATTGGATCTATAATTTTTTTTTAAGACTATAAATTTTCGATCGAGTAAATTTGTAAATGAATTATATATTTAGATACCAGATGAGTCAATAATTTATCAGAATTTTGATAATCAATCTACTTTCAGATTAACTCATGCGATAGGGCCAAGATACTTTGATTTTTTACGTTTTCGCAAACATTATCATGGATTACGTATGATACATATAATTTTACTTGATGAATATCATAATTTATCTCATAAATAAATATTACTTATTCAACAAATTCGATTGATTGATACGAGTGGATTTTCTGTTACGATAAATTGACGAAAGAATAGCTGGGCCAATAGCTGCTTCAGCGGCTGCAATAGCTATAACAAAAATTGAGAAAATATTCCCTTTTAATTGGCGACTATCAAAAAAATCAGAAAATGTTACGAAAATTCATATTAACTGCATTCAGTATAAGCTCAAGACACATAAGGGCCCTAACCATATTTCGGCTTGTGATCAATCCATAGATACCGATAGAAAATAAATAGGCACTTATAATAAGTACATGTTCGAGCATGATTGACCAACTCCTTATCAATTCCGATTCATTTCAATATGAACAAAAATGTAATAGATTCAATTCAATTGACAAAAAAAAAGTACAGAACAAGAGAATATATTCGTAATCGATCGAATAAAAGAATTTTGAGTTTAGACCAAAAAATCTTCAAATAGAATTGAAGGGGAATGTGTGTGATAACATACAACAAAGTTTAAATTATGCTATTTCTAACTAAAGATTTATTACTGGCGAGCCACGGAAATTGCGCCGATCAAAGCAGCTAAAAGAATGATCGAAATGAGTTCAAATGGAAGAAAAAAATATGTTGATAAATAAATTCCAATTTGTTGACTATTACTTATTAAATCTTGCTCTAGAATCTGATTTGATCTTGTAGTCCAAATAATCCCATACCATGACGTATCTACAATAGTAGTCATTAGTGAAACAAAAATACTTGTACAAACCAGAAAAGTAACTCCATTCCCAACGGTCCAAAGATTAAAATCTTTGGAATATTCTGAACCCTTCATGAACATCACAGCAAATATGATTAAAACATTTATAGCTCCCACGTAAATAAGGAGTTGCGCAGCAGCTACAAACTGGGCGTTTGCTAGAATATAGAATAAGGATATAGAAACAAGAACCAGTCCCAACGAAAAAGCAGAATAAATGGAGTTGTTAAATAATAGTACTCCCATACTTCCTAATATAAGACCTGATCCCAACAAGACTACAAGAAAATCATGTATCGGTCCAGGCAAATCCATTATATGTAGTAAAAAAAGAGATAAATAAATCTAAATGTTTTTCATGACCTTATTGATCTGACCAGGAAAAAAAATGTATAATCAATTCCTAATTAAATATTAAGGGGTGTGAATTAATGTAGGTACAGTTATTCTATTAATCTTAGTCTTGATCTGAAAGAGTAAAGTAGATTGAAACTATATATTTCGAAATATATAGTTTCAATCTAAATTAAGCTACAATTCTCATGAATCAATAGTTTGGATTTGTAGGTAGTGACCAAACAAACAAAACGAAAGAAACCTCATGTCTTTAGATCAAAACAGAACCTTAGTAATTGTAAATTACTCTTTAATCAACAGATTGACTTATTTTAGACTTCAATTTGAGGCGAATTCGAATTCAAAATTGTTCTAATTGTATAATCATCAACTACTGACATTGGTAAACGACCCAAAGAAATTTGATTATAATTCAATTCGTGACGATCATAAGTAGAAAGTTCATATTCTTCAGTCATTGATAAACAATTTGTTGGACAATATTCAACGCAGTTACCACAAAATATACAGATCCCGAAATCAATACTGTAATTAAGCAATCGTTTCTTTCGAATATCCGTTTCCAATTTCCAATCAACAACGGGGAGATCTATAGGACATACACGAACACATACTTCACAAGCAATGCATTTATCGAATTCAAAATGGATTCGACCACGGAAACGCTCCGATGCTATTAATTTTTCGTAAGGATATTGAATAGTTACAGGCAAACGATTTGCATGGGATAAAGTAATCATGAAACCCTGACCAATGTACCTTGCAGCTCGTACTGTTTGTTGACCATAATTCATGAACCCAGTTACCATAGGGAACATATTATAATATCTCTAAAGAATTTTATGTTTGTTTCTTTCTCTTGTTTGAGCAAGTCGTGAATATAGAATATGGTATTCCTTTACAATGAAAAGAGTTGAAAAGATGTTGTTAATAATAGATTACCGAGAGATATAGGTAAAAGAAATTTCCATCCAAGATTTAATAGTTGATCTATTCTTAGTCGGGGTAAAGTCCATCTTGTTGCTATAGAAATGAACAAGAACAAATAAGTTTTCGCTAATGTAATAAAGATACTAATTGTCATTCCAAAGACTTCATACACTTTATTTATTTCAAATAGTTCATAACCTAATATGTATGGAATAGAGATATCCCAACCACCCAAGTAAAGAACAGTTACAAATAACGAAGAAACTAATAGATTTAGATAGGAAGCAACATAAAATAAACCAAATTTTATACCTGAATACTCAGTTTGATAACCCGCTACTAATTCTTCTTCTGCTTCTGGTAAATCAAAAGGTAATCTCTCGCATTCTGCTAAGGAAGAAATTAGAAAAATAACAAACCCTATAGGTTGACGCCACAAATTCCAACCCCAAAAACCATATTTTGATTGAGCCTCAACTATATCAACGGTACTAGAACTGTTAGATAATTATAGTCGGTAATAACATCACTGTTCTCATCGCTATTACAGAACCGTACATGAGATTTTCACCTCATACGGCTCCTTGAGGGCCTTAAATAAATCTAAGGAGCGTATCGGGATTATTTATCTTGTCTTGCTATGTTTTTTTTGTAGAATACTATAAGATAAAAATATACTATAAGATAAAAATCTATCGTGTGTCCCCAAAATTAACCCAATAGAATTCTGTCTGTTATAATAATAAAGAAAAAGGTTACTTCTGAATTGATCTCATCCTTTAAAAAAAATTCTTTGTTGAGTAATAACTTAATTCTTTACTAAAATACTATTTATTATAAATATCAATAACCCATTGTTTTCAATTACGAAAAAAAAATTGGCTATTCCATTAGTTCATGAATTCGGACATGAATTCTATCTCTATGAATAGGGAGATAGGAAAGAAATGCATATAGTAATGGAGATAAGAAACAATAAAAAATATCTCTTTTTTTTTTTTTTTGTAATTGGATTCTTTCCATTTTTTTTCGTTCCTATTCTTCTTTCTGAGAAAAAGGGTACTTACTCAATAAGGGATTATTTCGTTTCCGATAGTCATTTATTTAATGGGTGGATAGGCGTATACTCTGGATCGGAATCGTGGGGAGTACTGCCTGATCATTTCTACAAACTTAAAGCCCCAATTCGTATTCTTTTTATATTATGCATTTTGCAAAAATGTCCTTCTCTCTCTTTTGGTTTTGGATAATTTTGAAAATCTCCATTACTAATCCTTTGTATATCTTGGTGTTTCTAACCATCCACTCATTTTTGCTCAATCGGCTGTGTTATGGTAATACACATATGGTAGTACATAAAAATAATAGTGAAAACTCAATCCGGTTGATCTTTTGAGTCCGCTTCAAGACAGGATAACTAGTGACCCAATCTTGGGGCTCTCTTGCGCCTATATTTTTTTCTGCTTAACTCTTATACATAGAAAATGAGACTTAATATTTTGACTGCTAATTTTTATTTATATAAGCTGTTTTCTTTCACTCATATAACTATCTGATTTAGTTCATTAATCCGAATAATAAATATAAAAATGAGGATATCTATTCAATGCATTTCAACCCTTTTCTCGAAAAAAAGTGGGAGAAGTTTATGTCTCAACGAATCACACGTAGAGATATTGATAATACACATAGAGTTAATGGTATTTCATAACTAATTGATTGAGCAGCAGCTCGTAGACCACCTAAGAAGGAATATTTATTATTGGATCCATATCCTGACATAAGAAGTCCGATGGGAGCAACACTTGAAATGGCAATCCATAAAAAAACACCGATAGGTAGATCGGCTAAAACAAGGCGATAACCAAAAGGAATTACTGAATAGCTTAGTAAAATTGATATGACTGCTATCGATGGTCCCATACTGAATAAGCGAGTATCACCTCTAGATGGAAGCAGATTTTCTTTAAAAAGTAGTTTTGTACCATCTGCTAAAGCTTGAAGAACTCCCAAAGGACCAGCATATTCAGGTCCAATCCGTTGTTGTATTCCTGCGGATATTTCTCTTTCTAACCATACAATTACTAGTACGCCTATTGTGATTCCCAATACAGTAGTCAAAATAGGGACAAGTACCCATAGAATTCCATAGAATTCTTTTAAGAATTCCAATCTCGAAAAAGAATTGATATCTTGGACTTGTGATGTATCAATTATCATTTTAACGATCAACTTCTCCCATAATGATATCTATGCTACCTAGTATTGTCATAATATCAGCCAATTTCATTCTTTTAACTAACTGAGGAAGAATTTGCAAATTGATAAAACCCGGCGGGCGAATTTTCCACCTCCAAGGAAAACCACCCTGATCCCCTATCAAAAAAATGCCCAATTCTCCTTTGGGGGCTTCGACTCTCACATAAAGTTCTTGTTTCGCCAATTCAAAAGTTGGCGAAGGTTTTTTACTAATGAATCGATAGTCAAAGTCATTCCATTCCGGAGACCTTGCTCGATCAAAAGATCGTATTTCTAAATTTTCATAAGGTCCCCCTGGAATTCCTTCCAAAGCTTGTTGAATAATTTTTACGGATTCCGTCATCTCAGCAAGTCTGACTAAATAACGAGCTAATGAATCGCCTTCTTTTTGCCACTGAACTTCCCAATCAAATTCGTCATAACACTCATAACGATCAACTTTACGAAGATCCCATGGTATTCCGGAAGCTCGTAGCATTGGTCCTGATAACCCCCAATTTATGACCTCTTCTCCAGAAATAATACCTACTCCCTCAACTCGTTCTAAAAAAATAGGATTTTGTGTAATAAGTTTTTGATATTCAGCAACCGCTGTCAAAAAATAATCGCAGAAATCCAAACATTTATCTATCCATCCATGAGGTAGATCAGCCGCGACTCCCCCGATACGAAAAAAATTATGCATCATTCTCATACCGGTGGCTGCTTCGAATAGATCATATACTAATTCTCGTTCTCTGAAAATATAGAAGAAGGGAGTCTGTGCGCCAATATCCGCCATAAAAGGGCCAAGCCATAACAGATGAGAAGCTATACGACTCAACTCCAACATAATTACTCTGATATAGCTAGCTCTTTTGGGGACTTGAATATTTCCCAACTGTTCTGGACCATTTACGGTTATTGCTTCTGTAAACATAGTAGCTAAATAATCCCAACGTGTTACATAAGGTAGATATTGTATAATTGTTCGGTTTTCTGCAATTTTTTCCATCCCTCTGTGTAAATAACCCAATATTGGTTCACAGTCAATAACATCTTCACCATCCAAAGTAAGGATGAGTCGAAGAACACCGTGCATTGAGGGGTGGTGAGGTCCCATATTGACTATCATGAGGTCTTTTCTTGTAGCCGGTCCATTCATAAGTTTTTCCTCGATTCATCTTTCCATGAATTGCTGAAAATTAAAATAAGTTCATAAAAATGCAAGATCTAATAAATCAAATAATTAAAAATTACTTTTTAAATTACTGAGTTTTTGACTCCCGAATATCCAATTGATTAATTAATTCTTTATAACGCATTTTATTTTTCTTTGATAAATAAGAAAGTAATCGTTGGCGTTTTCCGAGAATTTTACGTAGACCTCTTTGAGATAAATAGTCTTTTTTGTGCAATTCCAAATGTGAAGTAAGTCTTCGTATCTTATTGGTGAAACTGACTACTTGAAATTCAACAGATCCTCCATTTTCTTTTTTTTCTTCTTGCGAAATAACTGAGCTGAATGAATTTTTTACCATAAAATTAAATCTCCTTAGCCTTCTTTTTTTTTATAAATTATTATTGATCAGTAATAATAATGTTACTCGTTTTAATTTGATATACACAATAATCTTACTTTGATTAAGAATTTCTATTCTTTTTTTTTTTAATAAAATCTAGCAATCCCTTTTTTGAAAATTTCAGATAGGTATACAAAAGTCTGGTATATTTTTGCATGCACAAAAAATATTTAGACTGCAATTTTCAATTTAAAATGAAATAAGAATATTTTCTTGATTCATTTCTAAATCTAATAGATACGTCATTAAATTCAATTAATATCATCTATCAGAATCTAAGAGAGTGCCATATGTGTATTTCTTTGTCTTCATATACCATATAAGGTACGGGCAATATAGGAAAAATGTAGCATTAACTAATTTGCAATTGTGGATACATATGGATCCTTAGCATACTAAAACGACTGCTATTATTGGTATCAAACCAATACCGATTCATACAAGCTAAATCTTCTAATCGATAATTGGGCCAAAGAAAGAACTTTAATTTTTTTAGTTGATTTTGATATCTATCAAGATGTTTGCTTGTTTTATCTAAAACTTGATCATCTGTTTTCACCTTATTTCCATTGTAAAATGCTGTATTTCTCTGGATATCATTTTTATTCCCAGAATTGAAACAAATTAGAATTCTAAACTCTCTACGACCTCTAGGGGATAAGATATTTTCCGGAACAAGCAAATCATAATAATTGCTGGTTCTATTTTCAGTCATTTTTTGAGGTATTGCAATGGATTCAGCAAAACTCCTCTTATAAGGATAGCCTTTTTCTTGATATTTTTGATTAAATTGGTACTTATTCTTATGAACTAATGAAATACCTATGGTTTGAGACATAATAAATTTTCCATCATTTTTTACAGACAGACGAATGGGTTCTATAATAAGTATTCCAGTTCTAATTAATTCTGAAAGAATCAAGCCCTTCGAAGATAGCAGAATATCCAGACTCAGGTTGCCATTTTGAATAGAGGATATATAAATTTGTTTGGGATCTAGCAGTCTAACCAGGAGACAACATATTTTGATGTTATTGAAAATTTTTTTATTTACGTATGCCGAACCATCCCATCTGCATTGAACACGAAAATATTTTTTTAGTAACAACTCAAACTCCTTGCTCATCTTTTTCGCGTATTGGTTTTGATTTATACGTTTTCTCCTATCTGCTACCGCAGAATCTTCTTGAAGATTTTTTTTGTGGTTTGAGTGAACTGAGTCAAGATCCTCTTTGGCCACAGATTCCTTTTCTGCTTTATTTCCATTTTCTAATTCAAAAGTTTTTTCCTTCGCTGATAGAAAAAGAGATCCTTTTTTCTTTTCAATGAGTTTTTTTTTTTTACTAAAAATTTCATTTCCATTCAATTTTTTTTCATTTCCATTCAAATTAAAAAGAAGTGATTTGATTGGTATCAGCCATGGATTAATCTTATATGCATTATAAAGTATCAAAAATTCTGGAAAGACCCACCCACGTTTCAAATTCGATCTGGAACCACTTAGTATTTCTTCATTCATTCTCATCCAATCAAAAAAAGTTTGTTTTTTTTTGTTGGATCGGTTGCTTTTTTTATCTTGATTAATTGTCAGATAAAACAAATGTTTCTTATTTATTTTTTTAATTAGTTGAAAATGATTAACCCCAGTTTTAGTATTTTTTTTACTGTTCGTGTCAGCCTCAATATGGATCCAGGATCGAATATCGACCTTATTTTTAATAGAAAAATGCAGCATTCTCCAATCAAAATATTTTCTATCCATAGTTTTTTCCAGATCTATAATATCATCTTCTCGTAGATAATTATTGATAAGGATATCAGTCAGTATATCAATAAATTTACATTTATCCGTGTTGTACTTATAAGAACTTTCTTGATTATTTTTTACTTCTACTGGTAATTCAACAATATATGAATCTTTATTATCTTCATAATTAATAGATTTATATGATAAACAATCATATATATATTTTTTTATTTTCTTATCTTTTTTATTCGGTAATGAGTCGTCTATTTCAAAATGATTTTGTTTTTTGTAAGCAATTAATCGGTTTTTTTCATCTGAAAAACATTGGTTAAAATCTTTATTTTTACGATCTTGCTTAACTCTATTTCGCCATTTTTGGGGGAGTAATTTTGACCATCTAATCGGATATAAATCCAAGTTATAATGACCCCTTAACCAGTTTTTCCATTGATTTCTCATTCCAGAATTTTCAAGATTATTTTGTTTTAGGTCGGAATGTAATATTTCGTGTGCTCCAACAACTTCAACAAAATAATCCTCTATTTCATTCTTAAGAAAACGAGATGTTCCGTGATATTGAAAGACAGGTCTTAACTTAGATAAATTAATAATTTGTGTTTGTGATAATTTGTAAAATAAATATGCTTGCGACAAGTATGATAAGTCCAAAAAGATCTTTCCATTCTTATTAGTAATATTGGAAAGTGACTTTTTGATAGTTGAAATAAAGTCAATTATACTTTGATTTGTTTTATCAATTCTTTCTTGATTTGATTCATTATTGAAAATGGATTTAGTAAATTTTTTTTTTATTGATTCAATAAAAAGTTGGCCATTCCTCGGCATATTAATCATACGTTGAAAACATATACATAGATATTTTTCAACAAAAAAATTTAGAAAATGATGCGATTTACGAATTAATCGTACATTTCTTTTTTTTAATATCTTTAAAATATTTTTCTGAGATTCAAATA
>NW_026124137.1:30000-31665 GCF_025177605.1 Cucumis melo
TGCTACAAGATCTCGTACATTGGAACCCATGGTTATGGAACCGAATCCATTAGTATGGAACATTTTCTTTTCCAAGCGAAATCCCCTAGTATATGAAAGAGTGAAAAAGTGCTTTCGTTGTTGTGGAATAAGAAGCCTTCGTATTTTAATGCATGTATTCAATTTATTCGGAGCTATTAGAGCGGGATCCACTTTTTGGGGAATATGGGTCGAAGCAATAACAAGAATATTTGTAGTGGAACATCTTTCAAAATCCCTGGAGAGATAGTTCACTAATAGACCAAGGGATAAGTAATTCGACTCAGTCACATACAGATTATGAATGTTTGGAATCCATATTATGCAAGGAGACATTGCTTTTGCTAATTCGAATTGAAGGGTGATATAAAATCGGTCTATTTCCAGCATCATATCCTTAGTTAGCGCATTCATCATAGTTAGAAGCTCCAGCTCCGTATCAAGGTCACGGTCGATATCGTCACTATCATCAATATCGCCACTATCATCAATATCGTCACTATCATCAATATCGTCACTATCATCAATAAGAAAACCCTTAGGCTTCTTATCCAGCAACTTGTTCAGAAATACTGTAACGAAAGGAAGATAGGAGTTTGTCGCTAGGTATTTGACCAAATAGGATCGTCCAGTTCCTATAGAACCTATCACTAAAATACCCCTAGAGGGGGGGAGGGCTAATAAGCGGAGCGAAAAGGGTTTTCCATGAGATGGGAAATGAAAACTATTAGCCCCACACGAGGTTTGTGAATAAGTGATTGTCTGATAATGAGCAAGGAATGTCCGTCTTTCTGCTAAACAGGATGTATTGAACTCATAATTCATTAGATACTTTTTATGAATGTCAACTAAGTATCGTAAGTAAATTACTCCCGGTTGTTCAATCATTTGATAACCAGAGTCATTCTTTGATAAATGATCACTATGAGTCAGACTCAATAGAATTTGATCAATCCTTTTTTCTGTCGTTAAGGTGGAGAACTGAATCAAGAATTCTCTTTCTTTATCATCAATCGAATCACTGTTCGAGACCCAGGATTGGATTTTCTCATCAATCCAATCACCGTTCACATTTTTTCTTATCAATGAATATATCTCTTTACTTGTATGACTTAGATGTCTCGTATTTCTCGAAAAAGCGATTCGATTGATGGGATTTGGTATGATACTTATGAGATCGATGAGATTGATATTCCAATCTTTCTTCTTCGAACGTATTGATTTGACCCCATAAGCGGGACCGCCACCCCATAGCATGTTGCCACCAGAAGCAGAACCCCATATTTCTTCTAGAGAATCTCCTAATTGTTCCAGAGCAACTAGAAAGAGATTCTTTAACCAGAAAGAATTCCTGGGATACCTATCCAGAAGTTTTCGCAACTCAATCATGTATGATGGAATCATCAAAGATTTGACCTTTTCGAACTCTGTCTGTAACTCACTATAGGCTCGAGAAACAAAGAGAAGATGTGTACGAACGAGATATACAGCAATAAGAAGAAGGAAAAGGATTGAATAGAGGAACTCCCGAACATTTGGCCATCTCAGATGTGTCGATATCGATGGTGACTCATTATTTCGATGAATCATTTCTTCGGACAGAAGAAGATTAGGTAAACACTTACTCGAAATCTCACTTATCAGATT
>NW_026124139.1:0-5000 GCF_025177605.1 Cucumis melo
GTTAGTCCCGGTAAAGCCCCCAGACGGCGTATTTTTTTGAAACGAGGCCCTCTGTAACGCGACATAAAGACTCCTTATTTTATTTTATTTAAATTTCATAAACATTTTATTTTATTTAAATTTCATAAACTTAAATGAAAACTAAATGATAAATATTATAAATGAAGTGAAATCCAGTAAAAGTATTGTACTACAAAACAAAGAATAATTAGATAACTTGGATCAATATCCGGATCCTATTGTATATGTAAATGATATAAAAAAGTAAGAGTTCCTTTCTTGATTTGTTCTACAGAAATAGAACCCCCTCCTTTAGTCATAAAGGTAAGTAAGTTCCTACGACATCATAGATCGGTGACCTTTGAAAAAGGGTAAGAAGTCGTTTCTTTATTTATTTGATTTATCAATTATGTCAAAAATAAAATCAATAGAGAAAAGCCGGCTATCGGAATCGAACCGATGACCATCGCATTACAAATGCGATGCTCTAACCTCTGAGCTAAGCGGGCTCACATAACAGAAATGTTACATGCATAGTAATTTACTAAATTACTGGGATCTTAGCTATTCCTAATTAATATGAATATAGAATCTAATTTCATTTCAAATAAATATTCAATATTGGAATTGTTCTATTATAGAACATAATAATTAATATAACGATTAATAGAATATAGCGATAGAAAATTTTGATCTATTTATCAAATGGATGTGTATCAATAATTAATGTGTTAATCTTAATTGCATTTAATGCAATTGAGATGATAATGAAGCGTTTCTATGTTTTCATTCTGAAAAGGTGGAAGATAAGACGAACAAGGGAATCGACCGTTTAAGTATTAAATTTTTTACTAAAAAAATAATAGAAAGAGGGGCAAAATATATATGTTCATATATCTATCTATATTGATATATATTGAATTGCAGATACAGAAATGATAGAATCATTTTGGATCGGAACAAATATGGGTCTCCGATAGAGAAGAGAGAGATGAAAGAAGATAGACAAGAAATCCAATAGGAGGAAACACTTTTCAATAGAGGAATCGGTATTCTAATGACTTGAGTGGTTCCAGTATAATACAAATGAAAGAAAACGGGGAAGGACATCATAATGCGATACTAATCTTAAAAGAGGGGGATATGGCGAAATCGGTAGACGCTACGGACTTAATTAGATTGAGCCTTGGTATGGAAACCTACTAAGTGATAACTTTCAAATTCAGAGAAACCCTGGAATTAAAAATGGGCAATCCTGAGCCAAATCCTTTTTTCCGAAAAAAAAGGGTAGGTGCAGAGACTCAATGGAAGCTGTTCTAACAAATGGAGTTGACGACGTTGCGTTAGTAAAGGAATGAATCCTTCCATCGAAACTCCAGAAACGATGAAAGATAAACGTATTACGTACTGAAATACTATATTGATTAATGACAACTCGAATCTCTATTTTTTATATTTCTATAATTTTTTATATTTATATTTAATATATATATATAAAATTATATATAAAAATGAACGAATTGTTATGAATCGATTCCAAGATCTACAAGTTGAAAAAATAATCGAATATTCATTGATCAAATCATTTACTCCATCATAGTCTGATAGATCTTTTGAAGAATTGATTAATCAGATCGAATAGAATAAAGATAGAGTCCCATTCTACATGTCAATAACGACAAAAATGAAATTTATAGTAAGAGGAAAATCCGTCGACTTTTAAAATCGTGAGGGTTCAAGTCCCTCTATCCCCAAAACCCTAAAAAGGCCCGTTGGCCTCTTTAATTATTTATCCGTTCATTAGCAATTCAGACTTTGTTATGTTTCTCATTCATTCGACTCTTTCACAAGCGTATTTGAGCGGAAATTTGATTTCTTATCACAAGGCTTGTGGTATATATTCTATATGATAGACGTACAAACGAACATCCTTGCGCAAGTAATCTGTGAAATTTGAATGATTAACTGTCTACTGTACTGAAACTTCGAAAGGCTTATCCAAGCCCTGAAATTTCGTATATCTTCAAAAAGAAGACTTTGGAATACCTTTTTTCTTATTTACAATTGACATAGACCAAAGTCATCTATTAAAATAAGGATAATGTGTCGGAAATGGCCGGGATAGCTCAGTTGGTAGAGCAGAGGACTGAAAATCCTCGTGTCACCAGTTCAAATCTGGTTCTTGGCACATCATGAATTTGTATGAGTATCTATTCTACGGATTCATTAATAATATAGATCATGAAAAATACTGATACATGATGATGTCTGGAAATCTACCCTTTAACTAAACTATATATATTTTTTACTCTATTTATAGATGTCGAAAATAGACAAGTAAAGATAATAAAGAGGATATTTATAGAAATATGTAAAGGATGTATATAGATATGTAAAAGAAAAGAATTTTCTTTTGTTTCCTCTTCTTTTTTATTTGTTCATACTCTGTCTCCTGGCGTTCAATTCCTATTTTATACATATTTGAAAGTTTCAATTAGTTCCTTATAAGACCCAAAAGTCTAGTCTAGGGGAGTTGAAAGGCGGGAATGGCCAAGATTCATCTCAGATACAGTACAAATAGAATCCGATTCTCTTTTCATATTATATTTCTTCATTTCACCCTATGTGACTTTTTAAAGCACATCTATAAGTCATATGCGTGATACATAGTTCATAATGCAGAACTCATTTAGTTCATCCTATTAGCTTGTGGCTCATCCAAAATAAGTATCTTACAAATTGGATAATCTCACCAAATCTCTAATTGTATTTTTTTTAATCAATAATAATAAGATGAATGAGACTTCAATTACTATGCTATATCTATAAGAGAACGTAAAAATGTATTTGAATATCTTGAGTTGTCGAAGTGAAGATTAGTTTCGTATTATTTAATGAGCATCTTGTATTTCATAAAAATTGGGGGCAATATAATCCTTACGTAAGGGCCATCCTACCCAACTTTCAGGCATTAAGATACGCTTTAGACGTGGATGATTATCATAAGAAATCTCCCAACATATCATAAGATTCCCTTTCTGGAAAATCCGCACTTTTCCAAACCCAGAAAACAGACGGAATTTTAGGATTTATCCTTGCGGCAAATACTTTTATGCATACCTCTTCCGGTTGATCTATACCATACTCGATTCTCGTAAGATGATACACACTAGCTAACAGTCCGCCTGGTGCTACATCATAAGCACATTGGGAACGTAGATAATTGTAACCATATACATATAAAATGACTGCAATGGAATGCCATTCCTCGGGCTTTATTTGTAAAGTCTCTATTCCTTGGTAATCGAAACCCAAAGATCTATGAACCAGTCCATGTTTGACTAGCCAAGAAGACAAATTACCCTGCATCTTCTCCCCCCCCCCATTTTTTTATTTTTATTTGTATAAGTATTTCCCATTTACAATGAAAAATTGATGAAGATTCACTCGTTCTTTGCTTTGTTATTCTGTACAAAAAAAGTATACGGCCTAATTTACTAATTCGTAGGAAGAGACTGCACTTTTGTATTTGAAAAAAGTTTCAGGAGGGATGATCTCTGAAGTAGATGATGGTTGATAGAGTAATCCTTGATCGTAATTTCCAGTATTAGTACTTGGGCCAACATGAAATTTGTGATTGGTAGTAAAACACCGATTTTCCTCTTGAGACTTAATTCGATCTTCATAGATTTCTCGAGATATTTTCTTACGAAGTTTTGTTATAGCATCTATAACAGCCTCGGGTTTAGGCGGACAACCCGGCAAATACACATCGACAGGAATTAACTTATCGACTCCCCGAACAGTACTATAAGAATCGGTACTGAACATCCCTCCTGTAATTGTACATGCTCCCATAGCAATAACATATTTTGGTTCAGGCATTTGCTCATATAATCTTACTAAAGAAGGAGCCATTTTCATTGTTACCGTACCCGCTGTTAAAATTAAGTCTGCCTGTCTAGGACTAGATCTTGGTACCAGTCCATAACGATCAAAGTCGAATCGTGAACCTATTAATGAAGCGAATTCAATGAAGCAACAACTGGTACCATAGAGAAGCGGCCATAAACTGGAGAGTCTTGACCAATTTGAAAGATCATTTGATGTAGTTGAAATAACTGAAGTTTGGGTTGTTCGATCAAGTAAGGGAAACTCGATGGAATTCATAACTGTCTCAATGTTTTTTTTAATTGTCTGAATATTCAAAAACTAAGACCATTCCAATGCTCCTTTTCGCCATGCATAAACTAAACCGACAATTAGGATAAGCACGAAAATTAAAGCTTCTATAAAGACGGATACCCCTAATACATCAAAACTCATTGCCCACGGATAAAGAAAAACTGTTTCAACATCAAAAACAACAAAAACTAGAGCAAACATATAATAACGGATTCTAAATTGTACCCAAGCATCGCCCATTGGTTCTATTCCCGATTCATAACTCGAAAGTTTCTCTGGCTCTTTGCTAAGAGGGGCTAAAACTCCAGAAATTAGAAATGCCAAAATAGGAATAAGACTTGATATTATTAGAAATACCCAGAAAATATCATATTCGTAAAGCAGAAACATAAACGTACTCCTATCAATGTGGAAAATATACCGGATTAGTCGATCGGTACATGTCTCGTTTGAAGATTCATCCACTATAATCCTATTTATATAATATCTATTATATCCATAATAAATATATATTAAATATTATATATTTATATAGAGAGGATACATATAGTCGGAATTTCCATTTAGGAACTTTTAGTGATTGAAGAAGGAAAGAGAAGACGACTACTTTAGTTTTGTGCTTTACTAGATAAGGTATACCAACAGAAAAGCCTATTTGAGAATGTTTACAATGAAAGTTACCAAAGATCTTCGTTTCTCAAACTCTAGCTTGTCCACAAATAAAATACAGTAAGTCGTTCCTAGATCCATGTGATTTACTAGTGCATTCGATTTGCATTGGGTTATGGTGGAGTTTTTAACCGGTTTCATGTCAT